>NW_007219021.1:0-8725 GCF_000164805.1 Carlito syrichta | reverse complement strand
CAGCACATTCAGGCATTGTCTTAGCTGAAGAGAGCCACCTGCCTCAAGATGACATTCTCTACAGGGTGGATGGTACACAATGATTAATGGAGGCAGGAACACAGGTCTGGTAGTTGATTTAATTTTGGACAAATAGGAGAGGCCATGCTAGCTCTACAGCCCCATCTGTGTAGCCAGCTGAAGATGCAAGGTGGCACTGCAAATAGGCTTTCCTTTTTACAAGTGAGGCTTTATCCCCATCCTCTCCACTGATAAGGATCCTGGCATCACTCCTGATAAACATCCTGCAGACTCAACTCCATCTATACCCAGCTGTCTGTAAACCAAATCTCAGACAACCATGACAAGTTCTAGGGAAAATAGAGCATCTTTATCAGGAAGGAATCAATTTCTGCTGTGCTTAAAAATAAGATAAAGACTGATGCCATTTCATGAGGTTTTTTTTTCCTATGAGAACTTTACCGTTGTCAACAAGAATGATGCTCATGAATTAATGGGACAGAAGTCATCCTGTAGTGGAATGAAGGTGCTGTGAGCTGAGAAGAAATGCTGATGACTGGACTCTACCCTCAGATTCAGAAAGAGAGGAGAGGACAGCAGCTGGAAATAAAAGGAGTCCAATGTGTTTTTGTTTTTGTGTTTTTTATTATTATTCAGATTTCTTGTTGGGAAACATCATAATATGTTTAAATGCTAAAGGGATGCATCAGATGGAGATTAAATGCAAATTAAAGTGTACATTTTTAAAAACAGCATAAATTCATCATATATTTCAGGAGACAATAGGGTCCAGACACAACTTTGGAGTTAAATAACCTAGCTGAGATTAAAGGTGACTCTCCACCTTTCATGAGAGAGATGCATAAATAACGTATGTCAGTGCAGTGATACTTCAAAATTTAATGGTTGAAAGTGTCTATCTCAAAAACTATTTGCGAAAATAGTTCACAAACTATTGGATAGATGTGAGGTAAGAGATGAGACTATGGAAATTCAAGAGTCATGATAGTTACTGCGCATGGGAGGACATACATGATCTAGTAGAATTGCAAGGGTTTTTGAGAAATGACCAAAATGACTACAGATATAATGGAACCCCTATATTCCCTGGTGGAGCTGTTTCCTCCTGGGAACCAGTGATTTTAAGTCATAATTGCTAGTTAGTGCAGACATAAGAACTCCACTCAAATGTGTCATTCAACTATGAAAGAGATGGCAATGCAATTATTTAGTATATTGTGCTATGTGGTAAAATTTATATTTTCTCATTAATCAAAAAATAAAGTATAAAATTGTCTTTCAATTTTCTTTGGTTGAAAATAGATTCTTAACATGGTCTGGAAAGTACTGTGTGACCAGTGCTCTGAGGATCCCCCCTCCTCCATTCCACAAACCTATTTTATTTTTTTCACATTATTTTGTACATTGCAAATTTTCATATTTACTCATTTTCCATTATATTTACAAGTCCAATTTTCCTCCAAAAATTTCCTTTTTATGTCTGTAGAACCCCAGTGTGTTTAGTTCCCTGCTGAATCCCCAAGACCTCCAATGCTTCTTGGAACATAAAATGCGCTCAAAAGTGTTTTACAAATGCAAGAAAGAATGAATAAATTTTTCTAATTCCCTTCAAAATGGCCCTACCTCTTTGATTTCTAATTTTGTTCCAGAGTTGTAGTTTTGTGGTTGTCATGGAAAACCCAATCAATTGATTTGGATGTTTCCCCAGATCTAAGTTGTGACTAAGTTTAGTTTAATTGCAGACAGGGTGTGTTTCTGAAAAGTACCACTGGTTAGGTTTATTAACTATTTACCTATGTAAAGAGAAGTCAAATTGAGGATGCATTTGACCAAAGAAGAAGAAACTGGGAAGTTCAGAAAGTTGGGAGAAACTTGGTGCATACCTGTGAAATATGCCACAGAACCTTGATGACTTCACTGTCTCTTCAGCTTTTGGTTTCCGGTGAGTTCTCCAAACAGTGGGATGTGAACTGTTGACTATTTGTGTGACTTTTCAATTTTTGTTTTGAATACATCTTGTTATTTTAACAGCCTCCTCCAAATTCTAGATCTGTGCTACCAAATAGAGTAACTACTAGACACATATGGC
This sequence comes from Carlito syrichta, assembly GCF_000164805.1. Lineage (NCBI taxonomy): Eukaryota > Metazoa > Chordata > Mammalia > Primates > Tarsiidae > Carlito > Carlito syrichta. The sequence goes on along the minus strand of NW_007219021.1, from coordinate 6,615 downwards.
TATAAAATTGAAATTAATCATAAATAACTCAACTTTAAATCCTCAGCAGTGCTACTCAAATTATTGCCAAATTACAAGTGTTCTGTAACCACATATGTGTAAAGCTCCTGAATTGGGGCAGGGAAAACATAAGCATTTCCTTCATCACGGAAAGTTCTATCAAGCATGTTGATTACAACTCATGTTTTAATACTATTTGCTTTTAAGTATCTGCTGAAGAACGTGGTCTTAGTCCAGTAACATAAGCCCCTAACACTGGGCCCCTTACACTGCACTAAGAAATGTTTAGCAGTCCAAGGAAGGGCTAGGAAATCACAAGGTGATTCTTAATGGTAAGGGATGAATACCCTTAAAATATTAAGGTGAAAATACCCAGATGTGGTCATGGAAGAGATAGGTACATGAATTCAGCTGTTGTTCAGGTCTTGATGAGCAGATTGGAAATTGTCAAAGGGATTAGAAAAACATTGGTCTTGAAAAGTGTTTGTTGAAATCTGTAAGTGTGTGTTAAACTTGATAATAAAAATAGAATGATATTTGGCAAATGGGGTCAAAACACTGGAGTATTCTGAGTGGTAGAAAACCTGTATACAGGAAATAATTTTGTGAGAAAGCAAGAGGTAATTCTAGGTTGGGGTTTGGATCATTAACATTAGAGATACTGAAGTACTCCAGGTAAACCAAGTGTGAAGTGTAATCCTGAAAGAGTTTGAGTACAGAAGACATGCAGAACATAATTAAAGATAGGTGTGTAATATTCACGTTGTATAGTGTTGTCATATTTCTCAAGCTCTGTTTATATCATGTGTTAAACTGGTAAATAAACTATAATCAACAGGGTTATTGTGAGAGGTACATAAGCAAATATATGTCAATCTGTAAGCATGGAGGCATAATAATACAAGTTCACTCTTTTTTTTGAACGGTAGTAGCATTTTATTTAGTGTTGTAGGAAATTTTAGGTTACTTCTTAAAAACAAAACCAAAGAAATTTAAAATTCCCAAAGTAACAAAGCAGGAAATGACAATTCCATAATCTCAAAATGCTGCGCGATCCTTCAAGTGGAGGGAGGGGGAGTCAGTTTAGTGGCTCACATAGGCTCTCTGGAGAAACCAGAGTTGAGGCTGGTGTGGACACAAGGAGTTAAGTTCTCTACCTAAGGCAGTTATGTTTTCAGTCTTAAGGAATCATTCATTAGTAGTTCTAAAAAAAGAAAAAAAGGTTGACTGGGAGAAGGGACCCAGGGAGGGAGGACCAGTACATCATTTCACCTGTGGCTGAGTATCATGGAAAGTCCTCACTCTGCCCCTCTGAGTTCCCCAGTTAGCAAAACTAGAAAGCACATGCCTGTGTCTCATTCATATAGGCCTGGGCACACACCCCTGGCACTCAGGACACAACTCAGCACAGCAAAAGGCAGGCTTGCTTTCTCCTCTTCCTCCTGCCTTGATGGGGTTAACACACTGGTATAAAAGGAGAAGGTAGGACATCTGCCAAAGTCCAGGACATGAGATGATATGAGAAAATTGTGCAAGGAACTGATGCCTTCTCAGCAGCTGACCTCCAGCAGTATTTAACCTGCTGCTGCCCTCAAGCACTGACTGCTCTTTTTGGAGGCACCAGGCAAGGCCCAGAAGCGAGCTGCTCTGGCTTCTCCAGAGCACAGTCCACTCCTAGGGCCACCAGGCAGGTGGCATCAGCACAGAAGGGGGCCAGTCCTAGCTCTCCTCACACAGCTGCTGGAACCCAGGACTTCCTCCATTTGGTCTCCAGTGCTCAACTGGCTAACCTCTGCTATGGCTCAAAGCAAATTAAAAGCTTCTCCTGGTTAACACCCCACCCTCAAAGCTGAGTCCTCCAGGAGAATTATTAACTGAATGACCTTCAGGTTATCTACTTTGTGAGGTGTGGGAATGCTATAAACACCATTTTTACCCAGCAGTGGCAGAAGCCAGACACCCTTGAAGTCAATGGTTTTTCATTCTCTAGCGTTCCCAAGTGGCATTTCAGAGCACAGGAATTCACTCCACCTCCCCGACATCCCTCTCACACTGACTGAATTACACACCCCAGGTCCTAGCAACAGATAGCTCCAAAACCACCACCCCAACCTCGTGAGCAATGCAGGTCTCCAGACCTGCTCTCCAAAGGAAGAGAAGCCAGAGCACACCTGCCCCCAGCACACTCGGGTTATCACAGTAAAAATACATTTATGTCAAGTAAAAAACATACCGCAGAACAAACATATACATATACATTTTCAGAGTTCAACTGAATATACATTTTTCTTTATAAGCAAATAATTTTCATAGAACTACAAAAATACAAGTCATTTGAAAAGTTTACAGTGGTCCCAGTACTGTAGGAAAGAATTAAGTTTTAGTTGTAAATAATTAAAAACTAATTTGATAAATCAAGTTACAGTATTATCCTTCAGATTGAAGTGCTCGAATGTAGCCAATGCTGCAGCAGATTCCTGAAAAGGGATTTCGCCGCCAATAAATAATCTTACCTCTTAATCCCAATGTAATAACACACATAGATGAGATTTTCCATTTAATAACTGCTACTATATCAATATCATGTGATATTCTTCCCCCAGGAGAGATGTCAGAGCTGATGAGGTTCTATCACGTCCAGGAAAAAGAATAAGCAACACAGAAACATTCTACCTACAGTATTAGGTAAGTAACAATAAAATTACCCAAAGAATATGAACTAGTACTTTTAGTTAAGAAGGGGGCAAGTGCCCTAGTTTTTTCTTTAAAAAGTCTATTAATCTAGTTTTTAAAATACAGTAATCCAAAAATAGGCATCATCTTCTTGCTCTTCACAATTTTATAATAAGAAGGTAAAATGTGAGTCGAGATTCATTAAGGAAAAAGAAAAAGCAGCAACAGTTTAAAGACTGAGGCATTTCTGTGTTCTACTGACCTTTAAATTTTATTAACTACACTAAGCCCCTCACTACGATTTCTCCAGTATCCCAGAAGTAACTTGGGTTTCCTTTCAGGCAGGGTAAAGAAGTATTCAAAGAACAGACATGAATGCATGCAGTTCAAGCCCTTTAGGGTCCAAGTCCGTGGCTTCCTGTGCATGCACAGTGAAGGGGCTTCTTCACCTAGAGGAGTTGGTGGACCCTGTCCCTCTCCGGGCAGTGCTGGTAAGGAAACCAGGGATCCAAGCAAAGGAAGTGGCCAAAGGAGTCCTACTGACATCATCCATGCTTGACAGACTGTTTTAGTGAGGGCCTGAATCACCGAGTCCCCTGTCAAGGTGATGAAAAGGCCAGTCTAGCCAGCAGAAGCCCTGCTGTCACCAGAGGAAGGGCTTTGACCAGCTTCTCCTAATAGAGTAAGAAGTGATTCTCTGAATTACTCCATCTTGTTTTTCATATCACCAGTAGAAGGGCTCTGGATCTAAACAGCACATTTTATGGCTAAAGAGTTCTGGGAGTTGATGTTTAGAAAATGCAGCTTGTTCAAAGTCTGAAAGGCACACTGAGGATTTTTCTAAACACTTCTGCTCCCATCAAAAAAGAAAAAAAAAAAGACTGAGGACTCAGGTAGGTTTACACTGTATCAAAATTTACCATCTATAGCCAAAAGCCACACCTGCAACTACTCAAACCCAAGAAAGTCCATGTAGGTAACACAGCACCAGTTGCATGGTCCTTTTCTCATTCCATCCTATGCTTTAATGGCTGGAGGATGCATACTGAAAAAAAATCTCAATGCGAAAGAAAGAAAACTCCCTTGTTAAAATACATTAATACCTCCCATGCCATATGAAGCTCAGGCTCAGGATCAGATCTTATAAACACGTCTCTGGTGGGCATAACATATTTACAACACAGTTAAAGGCACAGTGGCATTTAAAAATAAAGCCGTGAGGATGTACAGTAAAAGATTCATTGTAATAATTACACTGGCTTCAACTGGTAGAACTGACTCTTGCCAGATAACAGGCGAGGGAGGTGGTGATTTGAGCCTGCTGGTTGGTTATCGGGCATAGTGAGTCCCTGATCCCAGGTGCAGGTAGAAACAAGCTCACCACACATCTCAGTGTTTCATTCTGGCTGTTTACATCTTTCCTGCTTTCTTGCCAGGCTGAGCTGGGATGTGAAGAATGTTGCGGGTTTCCTCCATGACCCTGACAAGCAGGTTGTCGATGTAGTCTTCCAGCTCACGTACCTGGAACTCCTTCTTGCTTATGGTTTCCTTCTGCTTCAGAACCAGTTGGATTAGCTCATCATGGGTCAGTTGTGCGTAGGCAAAAGCAGAGTCCGAGGAGGTGTATTTCTTCACCATGGGCTCGTCGGTCATGTTCTCACTGATGATGGTAGCAGGTCCCAAGCTGGAGTTAGCAATCTTAGTGGCTGTTGTGTTCATTGGCTTCACAGGATGAAGTTGAGGTTTGACAGCTCTGGTCTGGGGAGCCCTTGGAGAGGGAATTGGCCGCTTCAGTTCAGACTTGGACTCGGTCAGCTTCCAGTTCTGTGATCCGCACATCTTCAAAGGGGTTCAGGGAGTTACCCTGCCTAGAGACAATAGCTGCAGTATCTTTCTCAGATCTTCTTACTAGGTCTCCAGCAGATGCTGATGCATCCTCCCTCGGCTTGACCTCCGTGAGCGTGCCTTCCTTCTCCTTCCCCAGGATGCTAGGAGGGCCTTCACCTTCACTGTCCTTAGCCACATCCTTCTTCCCCATCACCAGAGAAAGCAGAGAGGACCTCTTGGTCTCCTGCTTCTTGTTCTCTTTGGCTTCTTTTGCAACCTCCACATTTGCTGGAGCCGTATTTTCCTTATTGTCCCCACTGACCAGTGGTCGGTAGGAAGGCAGAGACATAGACTTCGGAGAGTCCTTGGTGGAAGACTCTGACAGCCGCCTGTCAGAAGACATCCCACCTCCTTCCGCAGCCTCCTTCCAAGACCGCGCAGCCAGGTTTTCAGTAGATGAGAACAGATGTTTCTTTCTGAAGCCCTGGGGGGATGGAGAGGAAGAAGGGCTGCTATCCTTGGTCTCACCCTTGGCTTCTGGCTGCTCCAGGTAAACATGGTAGCATGATTCCCATTGATACAAATGTTAGAGAGAGAGGACATCATTTTTAGACCAAAGGCCACCAAGAAAGGAGAGAGTCCTTCCTTCTTGGGAAGGGTGAAATTGACTTGGCTTAGCTGCTTAAGATCTGTACTTGCAGTTCTCCTGTGAGACATGACATCTGAGGCTGAGGAGGACTCGTCCTCATTGTCGTCATCGTCCCACCGGGACTGAAAGTCTCCAGGACGAAGCAAGACCTTGTCTGACTTTGAAGTCGGCAGAACAGACATGGACTGGGAAAGTGGAGTTTTTTGCAGATTCGTCTTGGAAAACAAGGTCTTGATCTTGGATTTCTTTTTCTTGTCTTTGGACGAACACTCATCATCACTATCGACTGAGAGTGTCGTGCTAGGGACAATGGGAGAAGCAGTATCAGAGGCACTGTCCTTGTTCTTCCCCTTGATCTTGTCCTTCGGTTTTCCAAATGGATTCCAAGACTTGTCTTTCGTGGAAAGGTCAAACATGCTGGCCATCATGTTGTTCCTCATAAACTGGATGTCAACCTTGATTTCCCTTCACACTTTATTCTTCCTTCCTGGCTTGGATTTCAAGGTATACCACTCCGTCTTTCTGTGGCCCTGGTCGCGGTGCAGCTCCTGCAGGTCCACCTCAGTGCAGCCCAGGAACTTGTCGAGGCCGAGTAGCGCGCGGTGCAGCACGGTGAGCTGCAGGGTGGCGGCGGCCGTGGGACCGGAGGACAGCAGTGAAGGCAGCTAGAAGGTGGCCTCCTCCCGCCACACCGGCGCGCCCAGGCTGCGCTCCGACACCGACGTGGCTTACTTCTCCTGCTGACCTGTATCACCGCGTACGCATCGCTCGTGTCCCCGGGGCCCTTGGCCCCTAGGCCCCGCGCCTGCAGCACCGTCACCTGCCCGTGGGTTGGGAACCATATGGCCCCCAGACCCCGGCCAGCCAAGGTCATTAGGGACATGGTGATGGTGCCTCGGCCGACTCAAGTTCACTCTTTTAATGTTTTCTGGACCTCAAGTACAAATGAGTGAGTTAATTATACTTTTGTTTATGGCATATAGTTATCATCAGTAAATAAAATACATTTTATATTGACATTTTTATGGGAGAAATAGTGTATAACTATCTCTCCCTCTCACAGGTATATACACACATATGCATGAATATACATGTACACGTCTAGTGTGTGTATATAATAGAAATCGGAAATCTTGCATGTAATACTGATGGACATAAAGTAGGATTTCAGATACCACCTTAGTGAAATATCAGCTAGAGCAAATGAATTCTTCTAGTTCCAAGTCATTTCATATTTGTGAGCATCCTTGTCTTAGAGGATTGGGACAGTACAGGACAGAAACATCATGACCCAAGCAATTCTGCTACTTTCTGATGCAGGGAACTTCAAGGGCTAGATGGGCAGATGGGTGTGCTGGCACCCTTTCTCCAACTAGAATACATAAATTGATTTCCATCGTAAAACAGATTCTTACCCGATTGATGTCCAAGTCCAAGGGGGAAATACAGAGTTCACAGCTGAGGGG
>NW_007219020.1:0-4295 GCF_000164805.1 Carlito syrichta | reverse complement strand
ATACAAGTCATTTGAAAAGTTTACAGTGGTCCCAGTACTGTAGGAAAGAATTAAGTTTTAGTTGTAAATAATTAAAAACTAATTTGATAAATCAAGTTACAGTATTATCCTTCAGATTGAAGTGCTCGAATGTAGCCAATGCTGCAGCAGATTCCTGAAAAGGGATTTCGCCGCCAATAAATAATCTTACCTCTTAATCCCAATGTAATAACACACATAGATGAGATTTTCCATTTAATAACTGCTACTATATCAATATCATGTGATATTCTTCCCCCAGGAGAGATGTCAGAGCTGATGAGGTTCTATCACGTCCAGGAAAAAGAATAAGCAACACAGAAACATTCTACCTACAGTATTAGGTAAGTAACAATAAAATTACCCAAAGAATATGAACTAGTACTTTTAGTTAAGAAGGGGGCAAGTGCCCTAGTTTTTTCTTTAAAAAGTCTATTAATCTAGTTTTTAAAATACAGTAATCCAAAAATAGGCATCATCTTCTTGCTCTTCACAATTTTATAATAAGAAGGTAAAATGTGAGTCGAGATTCATTAAGGAAAAAGAAAAAGCAGCAACAGTTTAAAGACTGAGGCATTTCTGTGTTCTACTGACCTTTAAATTTTATTAACTACACTAAGCCCCTCACTACGATTTCTCCAGTATCCCAGAAGTAACTTGGGGTTTCCTTTCAGGCAGGGTAAAGAAGTATTTCAAAGAACAGACATGAATGCATGTAGTTCAAGCCCTTTAGGGTCCAAGTCCGTGGCTTCCTGTGCATGCACAGTGAAGGGGCTTCTTCACCTAGAGGAGTTGGTGGACCCTGTCCCTCTCCGGGCAGTGCTGGTAAGGAAACCAGGGATCCAAGCAAAGGAAGTGGCCAAAGGAGTCCTACTGACATCATCCATGCTTGACAGACTGTTTTAGTGAGGGCCTGAATCACCGAGTCCCCTGTCAAGGTGATGAAAAGGCCAGTCTAGCCAGCAGAAGCCCTGCTGTCACCAGAGGAAGGGCTTTGACCAGCTTCTCCTAATAGAGTAAGAAGTGATTCTCTGAATTACTCCATCTTGTTTTTCATATCACCAGTAGAAGGGCTCTGGATCTAAACAGCACATTTTATGGCTAAAGAGTTCTGGGAGTTGATGTTTAGAAAATGCAGCTTGTTCAAAGTCTGAAAGGCACACTGAGGATTTTTCTAAACACTTCTGCTCCCATCAAAAAAGAAAAAAAAAAAGACTGAGGACTCAGGTAGGTTTACACTGTATCAAAATTTACCATCTATAGCCAAAAGCCACACCTGCAACTACTCAAACCCAAGAAAGTCCATGTAGGTAACACAGCACCAGTTGCATGGTCCTTTTCTCATTCCATCCTATGCTTTAATGGCTGGAGGATGCATACTGAAAAAAAATCTCAATGCGAAAGAAAGAAAACTCCCTTGTTAAAATACATTAATACCTCCCATGCCATATGAAGCTCAGGCTCAGGATCAGATCTTATAAACACGTCTCTGGTGGGCATAACATATTTACAACACAGTTAAAGGCACAGTGGCATTTAAAAATAAAGCCGTGAGGATGTACAGTAAAAGATTCATTGTAATAATTACACTGGCTTCAACTGGTAGAACTGACTCTTGCCAGATAACAGGCGAGGGAGGTGGTGATTTGAGCCTGCTGGTTGGTTATCGGGCATAGTGAGTCCCTGATCCCAGGTGCAGGTAGAAACAAGCTCACCACACATCTCAGTGTTTCATTCTGGCTGTTTACATCTTTCCTGCTTTCTTGCCAGGCTGAGCTGGGATGTGAAGAATGTTGCGGGTTTCCTCCATGACCCTGACAAGCAGGTTGTCGATGTAGTCTTCCAGCTCACGTACCTGGAACTCCTTCTTGCTTATGGTTTCCTTCTGCTTCAGAACCAGTTGGATTAGCTCATCATGGGTCAGTTGTGCGTAGGCAAAAGCAGAGTCCGAGGAGGTGTATTTCTTCACCATGGGCTCGTCGGTCATGTTCTCACTGATGATGGTAGCAGGTCCCAAGCTGGAGTTAGCAATCTTAGTGGCTGTTGTGTTCATTGGCTTCACAGGATGAAGTTGAGGTTTGACAGCTCTGGTCTGGGGAGCCCTTGGAGAGGGAATTGGCCGCTTCAGTTCAGACTTGGACTCGGTCAGCTTCCAGTTCTGTGATCCGCACATCTTCAAAGGGGTTCAGGGAGTTACCCTGCCTAGAGACAATAGCTGCAGTATCTTTCTCAGATCTTCTTACTAGGTCTCCAGCAGATGCTGATGCATCCTCCCTCGGCTTGACCTCCGTGAGCGTGCCTTCCTTCTCCTTCCCCAGGATGCTAGGAGGGCCTTCACCTTCACTGTCCTTAGCCACATCCTTCTTCCCCATCACCAGAGAAAGCAGAGAGGACCTCTTGGTCTCCTGCTTCTTGTTCTCTTTGGCTTCTTTTGCAACCTCCACATTTGCTGGAGCCGTATTTTCCTTATTGTCCCCCACTGACCAGTGGTCGGTAGGAAGGCAGAGACATAGACTTCGGAGAGTCCTTGGTGGAAGACTCTGACAGCCGCCTGTCAGAAGACATCCCACCTCCTTCCGCAGCCTCCTTCCAAGACCGCGCAGCCAGGTTTTCAGTAGATGAGAACAGATGTTTCTTTCTGAAGCCCTGGGGGGATGGAGAGGAAGAAGGGCTGCTATCCTTGGTCTCACCCTTGGCTTCTGGCTGCTCCAGGTAAACATGGTAGCATGATTCCCATTGATACAAATGTTAGAGAGAGAGGACATCATTTTTAGACCAAAGGCCACCAAGAAAGGAGAGAGTCCTTCCTTCTTGGGAAGGGTGAAATTGACTTGGCTTAGCTGCTTAAGATCTGTACTTGCAGTTCTCCTGTGAGACATGACATCTGAGGCTGAGGAGGACTCGTCCTCATTGTCGTCATCGTCCCACCGGGACTGAAAGTCTCCAGGACGAAGCAAGACCTTGTCTGACTTTGAAGTCGGCAGAACAGACATGGACTGGGAAAGTGGAGTTTTTTGCAGATTCGTCTTGGAAAACAAGGTCTTGATCTTGGATTTCTTTTTCTTGTCTTTGGACGAACACTCATCATCACTATCGACTGAGAGTGTCGTGCTAGGGACAATGGGAGAAGCAGTATCAGAGGCACTGTCCTTGTTCTTCCCCTTGATCTTGTCCTTCGGTTTTCCAAATGGATTCCAAGACTTGTCTTTCGTGGAAAGGTCAAACATGCTGGCCATCATGTTGTTCCTCATAAACTGGATGTCAACCTTGATTTCCCTTCACACTTTATTCTTCCTTCCTGGCTTGGATTTCAAGGTATACCACTCCGTCTTTCTGTGGCCCTGGTCGCGGTGCAGCTCCTGCAGGTCCACCTCAGTGCAGCCCAGGAACTTGTCGAGGCCGAGTAGCGCGCGGTGCAGCACGGTGAGCTGCAGGGTGGCGGCGGCCGTGGGACCGGAGGACAGCAGTGAAGGCAGCTAGAAGGTGGCCTCCTCCCGCCACACCGGCGCGCCCAGGCTGCGCTCCGACACCGACGTGGCTTACTTCTCCTGCTGACCTGTATCACCGCGTACGCATCGCTCGTGTCCCCGGGGCCCTTGGCCCCTAGGCCCCGCGCCTGCAGCACCGTCACCTGCCCGTGGGTTGGGAACCATATGGCCCCCAGACCCCGGCCAGCCAAGGTCATTAGGGACATGGTGATGGTGCCTCGGCCGACTCAAGTTCACTCTTTTAATGTTTTCTGGACCTCAAGTACAAATGAGTGAGTTAATTATACTTTTGTTTATGGCATATAGTTATCATCAGTAAATAAAATACATTTTATATTGACATTTTTATGGGAGAAATAGTGTATAACTATCTCTCCCTCTCACAGGTATATACACACATATGCATGAATATACATGTACACGTCTAGTGTGTGTATATAATAGAAATCGGAAATCTTGCATGTAATACTGATGGACATAAAGTAGGATTTCAGATACCACCTTAGTGAAATATCAGCTAGAGCAAATGAATTCTTCTAGTTCCAAGTCATTTCATATTTGTGAGCATCCTTGTCTTAGAGGATTGGGACAGTACAGGACAGAAACATCATGACCCAAGCAATTCTGCTACTTTCTGATGCAGGGAACTTCAAGGGCTAGATGGGCAGATGGGTGTGCTGGCACCCTTTCTCCAACTAGAATACATAAATTGATTTCCATCGTAAAACAGATTCTTACCCGATTGATGTCCAAGTCCAAGGGGGAAATACAGAGTTCACAGCTGAGGGG
>NW_007219019.1:0-4055 GCF_000164805.1 Carlito syrichta | reverse complement strand
TTTTCCATTTAATAACTGCTACTATATCAATATCATGTGATATTCTTCCCCCAGGAGAGATGTCAGAGCTGATGAGGTTCTATCACGTCCAGGAAAAAGAATAAGCAACACAGAAACATTCTACCTACAGTATTAGGTAAGTAACAATAAAATTACCCAAAGAATATGAACTAGTACTTTTAGTTAAGAAGGGGGCAAGTGCCCTAGCTTTTTCTTTAAAAAGTCTATTAATCTAGTTTTTAAAATACAGTAATCCAAAAATAGGCATCATCTTCTTGCTCTTCACAATTTTATAATAAGAAGGTAAAATGTGAGTCGAGATTCATTAAGGAAAAAGAAAAAGCAGCAACAGTTTAAAGACTGAGGCATTTCTGTGTTCTACTGACCTTTAAATTTTATTAACTACACTAAGCCCCTCACTACGATTTCTCCAGTATCCCAGAAGTAACTTGGGTTTCCTTTCAGGCAGGGTAAAGAAGTATTCAAAGAACAGACATGAATGCATGCAGTTCAAGCCCTTTAGGGTCCAAGTCCGTGGCTTCCTGTGCATGCACAGTGAAGGGGCTTCTTCACCTAGAGGAGTTGGTGGACCCTGTCCCTCTCCGGGCAGTGCTGGTAAGGAAACCAGGGATCCAAGCAAAGGAAGTGGCCAAAGGAGTCCTACTGACATCATCCATGCTTGACAGACTGTTTTAGTGAGGGCCTGAATCACCGAGTCCCCTGTCAAGGTGATGAAAAGGCCAGTCTAGCCAGCAGAAGCCCTGCTGTCACCAGAGGAAGGGCTTTGACCAGCTTCTCCTAATAGAGTAAGAAGTGATTCTCTGAATTACTCCATCTTGTTTTTCATATCACCAGTAGAAGGGCTCTGGATCTAAACAGCACATTTTATGGCTAAAGAGTTCTGGGAGTTGATGTTTAGAAAATGCAGCTTGTTCAAAGTCTGAAAGGCACACTGAGGATTTTTCTAAACACTTCTGCTCCCATCAAAAAAGAAAAAAAAAAAGACTGAGGACTCAGGTAGGTTTACACTGTATCAAAATTTACCATCTATAGCCAAAAGCCACACCTGCAACTACTCAAACCCAAGAAAGTCCATGTAGGTAACACAGCACCAGTTGCATGGTCCTTTTCTCATTCCATCCTATGCTTTAATGGCTGGAGGATGCATACTGAAAAAAAATCTCAATGCGAAAGAAAGAAAACTCCCTTGTTAAAATACATTAATACCTCCCATGCCATATGAAGCTCAGGCTCAGGATCAGATCTTATAAACACGTCTCTGGTGGGCATAACATATTTACAACACAGTTAAAGGCACAGTGGCATTTAAAAATAAAGCCGTGAGGATGTACAGTAAAAGATTCATTGTAATAATTACACTGGCTTCAACTGGTAGAACTGACTCTTGCCAGATAACAGGCGAGGGAGGTGGTGATTTGAGCCTGCTGGTTGGTTATCGGGCATAGTGAGTCCCTGATCCCAGGTGCAGGTAGAAACAAGCTCACCACACATCTCAGTGTTTCATTCTGGCTGTTTACATCTTTCCTGCTTTCTTGCCAGGCTGAGCTGGGATGTGAAGAATGTTGCGGGTTTCCTCCATGACCCTGACAAGCAGGTTGTCGATGTAGTCTTCCAGCTCACGTACCTGGAACTCCTTCTTGCTTATGGTTTCCTTCTGCTTCAGAACCAGTTGGATTAGCTCATCATGGGTCAGTTGTGCGTAGGCAAAAGCAGAGTCCGAGGAGGTGTATTTCTTCACCATGGGCTCGTCGGTCATGTTCTCACTGATGATGGTAGCAGGTCCCAAGCTGGAGTTAGCAATCTTAGTGGCTGTTGTGTTCATTGGCTTCACAGGATGAAGTTGAGGTTTGACAGCTCTGGTCTGGGGAGCCCTTGGAGAGGGAATTGGCCGCTTCAGTTCAGACTTGGACTCGGTCAGCTTCCAGTTCTGTGATCCGCACATCTTCAAAGGGGTTCAGGGAGTTACCCTGCCTAGAGACAATAGCTGCAGTATCTTTCTCAGATCTTCTTACTAGGTCTCCAGCAGATGCTGATGCATCCTCCCTCGGCTTGACCTCCGTGAGCGTGCCTTCCTTCTCCTTCCCCAGGATGCTAGGAGGGCCTTCACCTTCACTGTCCTTAGCCACATCCTTCTTCCCCATCACCAGAGAAAGCAGAGAGGACCTCTTGGTCTCCTGCTTCTTGTTCTCTTTGGCTTCTTTTGCAACCTCCACATTTGCTGGAGCCGTATTTTCCTTATTGTCCCCACTGACCAGTGGTCGGTAGGAAGGCAGAGACATAGACTTCGGAGAGTCCTTGGTGGAAGACTCCAACAGCCGCCTGTCAGAAGACATCCCACCTCCTTCCGCAGCCTCCTTCCAAGACCGCGCAGCCAGGTTTTCAGTAGATGAGAACAGATGTTTCTTTCTGAAGCCCTGGGGGGATGGAGAGGAAGAAGGGCTGCTATCCTTGGTCTCACCCTTGGCTTCTGGCTGCTCCAGGTAAACATGGTAGCATGATTCCCATTGATACAAATGTTAGAGAGAGAGGACATCATTTTTAGACCAAAGGCCACCAAGAAAGGAGAGAGTCCTTCCTTCTTGGGAAGGGTGAAATTGACTTGGCTTAGCTGCTTAAGATCTGTACTTGCAGTTCTCCTGTGAGACATGACATCTGAGGCTGAGGAGGACTCGTCCTCATTGTCGTCATCGTCCCACCGGGACTGAAAGTCTCCAGGACGAAGCAAGACCTTGTCTGACTTTGAAGTCGGCAGAACAGACATGGACTGGGAAAGTGGAGTTTTTTGCAGATTCGTCTTGGAAAACAAGGTCTTGATCTTGGATTTCTTTTTCTTGTCTTTGGACGAACACTCATCATCACTATCGACTGAGAGTGTCGTGCTAGGGACAATGGGAGAAGCAGTATCAGAGGCACGTCCTGTCTCCCCTGATCTGTCATCGTTTTCCAAATGGATTCAAGACTGTCTTCGTGGAAAGGTCAAACATGCTGGCCATCATGTTGTTCCTCATAAACTGGATGTCAACCTTGATTTCCCTTCACACTTTAGTCTTCCTTCCTGGCTTGGATTTCAAGGTATACCACTCCGTCTTTCTGTGGCCCTGGTCGCGGTGCAGCTCCTGCAGGTCCACCTCAGTGCAGCCCAGGAACTTGTCGAGGCCGAGTAGCGCGCGGTGCAGCACGGTGAGCTGCAGGGTGGCGGCGGCCGTGGGACCGGAGGACAGCAGTGAAGGCAGCTAGAAGGTGGCCTCCTCCCGCCACACCGGCGCGCCCAGGCTGCGCTCCGACACCGACGTGGCTTACTTCTCCTGCTGACCTGTATCACCGCGTACGCATCGCTCGTGTCCCCGGGGCCCTTGGCCCCTAGGCCCCGCGCCTGCAGCACCGTCACCTGCCCGTGGGTTGGGAACCATATGGCCCCCAGACCCCGGCCAGCCAAGGTCATTAGGGACATGGTGATGGTGCCTCGGCCGACTCAAGTTCACTCTTTTAATGTTTTCTGGACCTCAAGTACAAATGAGTGAGTTAATTATACTTTTGTTTATGGCATATAGTTATCATCAGTAAATAAAATACATTTTATATTGACATTTTAATGGGAGAAATAGTGTATAACTATCTCTCCCTCTCACAGGTATATACACACATATGCATGAATATACATGTACACGTCTAGTGTGTGTATATAATAGAAATCGGAAATCTTGCATGTAATACTGATGGACATAAAGTAGGATTTCAGATACCACCTTAGTGAAATATCAGCTAGAGCAAATGAATTCTTCTAGTTCCAAGTCATTTCATATTTGTGAGCATCCTTGTCTTAGAGGATTGGGACAGTACAGGACAGAAACATCATGACCCAAGCAATTCTGCTACTTTCTGATGCAGGGAACTTCAAGGGCTAGATGGGCAGATGGGTGTGCTGGCACCCTTTCTCCAACTAGAATACATAAATTGATTTCCATCGTAAAACAGATTCTTACCCGATTGATGTCCAAGTCCAAGGGGGAAATACAGAGTTCACAGCTGAGGGG
>NW_007219018.1:0-8726 GCF_000164805.1 Carlito syrichta | reverse complement strand
CAGCACATTCAGGCATTGTCTTAGCTGAAGAGAGCCACCTGCCTCAAGATGACATTCTCTACAGGGTGGATGGTACACAATGATTAATGGAGGCAGGAACACAGGTCTGGTAGTTGATTTAATTTTGGACAAATAGGAGAGGCCATGCTAGCTCTACAGCCCCATCTGTGTAGCCAGCTGAAGATGCAAGGTGGCACTGCAAATAGGCTTTCCTTTTTACAAGTGAGGCTTTATCCCCATCCTCTCCACTGATAAGGATCCTGGCATCACTCCTGATAAACATCCTGCAGACTCAACTCCATCTATACCCAGCTGTCTGTAAACCAAATCTCAGACAACCATGACAAGTTCTAGGGAAAATAGAGCATCTTTATCAGGAAGGAATCAATTTCTGCTGTGCTTAAAAATAAGATAAAGACTGATGCCATTTCATGAGGTTTTTTTTTCCTATGAGAACTTTACCGTTGTCAACAAGAATGATGCTCATGAATTAATGGGACAGAAGTCATCCTGTAGTGGAATGAAGGTGCTGTGAGCTGAGAAGAAATGCTGATGACTGGACTCTACCCTCAGATTCAGAAAGAGAGGAGAGGACAGCAGCTGGAAATAAAAGGAGTCCAATGTGTTTTTGTTTTTGTGTTTTTTATTATTATTCAGATTTCTTGTTGGGAAACATCATAATATGTTTAAATGCTAAAGGGATGCATCAGATGGAGATTAAATGCAAATTAAAGTGTACATTTTTAAAAACAGCATAAATTCATCATATATTTCAGGAGACAATAGGGTCCAGACACAACTTTGGAGTTAAATAACCTATCTGAGATTACAGGTGACTCTCCACCTTTCCTGAGAGAGATGCATAAATAACGTATGTCGGTGCAGTGATACTTCAAAATTTAATGGTTGAAAGTGTCTATCTCAAAAACTATTTGCGAAAATAGTTCACAAACTATTGGATAGATGTGAGGTAAGAGATGAGACTATGGAAATTCAAGAGTCATGATAGTTACTGCGCATGGGAGGACATACATGATCTAATAAAATTGCAAGGGTTTTTGAGAAATGACCAAAATGACTACAGATATAATGGAACCCCTATATTCCCTGGTGGAGCTGTTTCCTCCTGGGAACCAGTGATTTTAAGTCATAATTGCTAGTTAGTGCAGACATAAGAACTCCACTCAGATGTGTCATTCTACTATGAGAGAGATGGCAATGCAATTATTTAATATATTGTGCTATGTGGCAAAATTTATATTTTCTCATTAATCAAAAATAAAGTATAACATTGTCTTTCAGTTTTCTTTGGTTGAAAATACATTCTTAACATGGTCTGGAAAGTACTGTGTGACCAGTGCTCTGAGGATCCCCCCTCCTCCATTCCACAAACCTATTTTATTTTTTTCACATTATTTTGTACATTGCAAAGTTTCGTATTTACTCATTTTCCATTATATTTACAAGTCCAATTTTCCTCCAAAAATTTCCTTTTTATGTCTGTAGAACCCCAGTGTGTTTAGTTCCCTGCTGAATCCCCAAGACCTCCAATGCTTCTTGGAACATAAAATGCGCTCAAAAGTGTTTTACAAATGCAAGAAAGAATGAATAAATTTTTCTAATTCCCTTCAAAATGGCCCTACCTCTTTGATTTCTAATTTTGTTCCAGAGTTGTAGTTTTGTGGTTGTCATGGAAAACCCAATCAATTGATGTGGATGTTTCCCCAGATCTAAGTTGTGACTAAGTTTAGTTTAATTGCAGACAGGGTGTGTTTCTGAAAAGTACCACTGGTTAGGTTTATTAACTATTTACCTATGTAAAGAGAAGTCAAATTGAGGATGCATTTGACCAAAGAAGAAGAAACTGGGAAGTTCAGAAAGTTGGGAGAAACTTGGTGCATACCTGTGAAATATGCCACAGAACCTTGATGACTTCACTGTCTCTTCAGCTTTTGGTTTCCAGTGAGTTCTCCAAACAGTGGGATGTGAACTGTTGACTATTTGTGTGACTTTTCAATTTTTGTTTTGAATACATCTTGTTATTTTAACAGCCTCCTCCAAATTCTAGATCTGTGCTACCAAATAGAGTAACTACTAGACACATATGGCTATAAAATTGAAATTAATCATAAATAACTCAACTTTAAATCCTCAGCAGTGCTACTCAAATTATTGCCAAATTACAAGTGTTCTGTAACCACATATGTGTAAAAGCTCCTGAATTGGGCAGGGAAAACATAAAGCATTTCCTTCATCACGGAAAGTTCTATCAAGCATGTTGACTACAACTCATGTTTTAATACTATTTGCTTTTAAGTATCTGCTGAAGAACGTGGTCTTAGTCCAGTAACATAAGCCCCTAACACTGGGCCCCTTACACTGCACTAAGAAATGTTTAGCAGTCCAAGGAAGGGCTAGGAAATCACAAGGTGATTCTTAATGGTAAGGGATGAATACCCTTAAAATATTAAGGTGAAAATACCCAGATGTGGTCATGGAAGAGATAGGTACATGAATTCAGCTGTTGTTCAGGTCTTGATGAGCAGATTGGAAATTGTCAAAGGGATTAGAAAAACATTGGTCTTGAAAAGTGTTTGTTGAAATCTGTAAGTGTGTGTTAAACTTGATAATAAAAATAGAATGATATTTGGCAAATGGGGTCAAAACACTGGAGTATTCTGAGTGGTAGAAAACCTGTATACAGGAAATAATTTTGTGAGAAAGCAAGAGGTAATTCTAGGTTGGGGTTTGGATCATTAACATTAGAGATACTGAAGTACTCCAGGTAAACCAAGTGTGAAGTGTAATCCTGAAAGAGTTTGAGTACAGAAGACATGCAGAACATAATTAAAGATAGGTGTGTAATATTCACGTTGTATAGTGTTGTCATATTTCTCAAGCTCTGTTTATATCATGTGTTAAACTGGTAAATAAACTATAATCAACAGGGTTATTGTGAGAGGTACATAAGCAAATATATGTCAATCTGTAAGCATGGAGGCATAATAATACAAGTTCACTCTTTTTTTTGAACGGTAGTAGCATTTTATTTAGTGTTGTAGGAAATTTTAGGTTACTTCTTAAAAACAAAACCAAAGAAATTTAAAATTCCCAAAGTAACAAAGCAGGAAATGACAATTCCATAATCTCAAAATGCTGCGCGATCCTTCAAGTGGAGGGAGGGGGAGTCAGTTTAGTGGCTCACATAGGCTCTCTGGAGAAACCAGAGTTGAGGCTGGTGTGGACACAAGGAGTTAAGTTCTCTACCTAAGGCAGTTATGTTTTCAGTCTTAAGGAATCATTCATTAGTAGTTCTAAAAAAAGAAAAAAAGGTTGACTGGGAGAAGGGACCCAGGGAGGGAGGACCAGTACATCATTTCACCTGTGGCTGAGTATCATGGAAAGTCCTCACTCTGCCCCTCTGAGTTCCCCAGTTAGCAAAACTAGAAAGCACATGCCTGTGTCTCATTCATATAGGCCTGGGCACACACCCCTGGCACTCAGGACACAACTCAGCACAGCAAAAGGCAGGCTTGCTTTCTCCTCTTCCTCCTGCCTTGATGGGGTTAACACACTGGTATAAAAGGAGAAGGTAGGACATCTGCCAAAGTCCAGGACATGAGATGATATGAGAAAATTGTGCAAGGAACTGATGCCTTCTCAGCAGCTGACCTCCAGCAGTATTTAACCTGCTGCTGCCCTCAAGCACTGACTGCTCTTTTTGGAGGCACCAGGCAAGGCCCAGAAGCGAGCTGCTCTGGCTTCTCCAGAGCACAGTCCACTCCTAGGGCCACCAGGCAGGTGGCATCAGCACAGAAGGGGGCCAGTCCTAGCTCTCCTCACACAGCTGCTGGAACCCAGGACTTCCTCCATTTGGTCTCCAGTGCTCAACTGGCTAACCTCTGCTATGGCTCAAAGCAAATTAAAAGCTTCTCCTGGTTAACACCCCACCCTCAAAGCTGAGTCCTCCAGGAGAATTATTAACTGAATGACCTTCAGGTTATCTACTTTGTGAGGTGTGGGAATGCTATAAACACCATTTTTACCCAGCAGTGGCAGAAGCCAGACACCCTTGAAGTCAATGGTTTTTCATTCTCTAGCGTTCCCAAGTGGCATTTCAGAGCACAGGAATTCACTCCACCTCCCCGACATCCCTCTCACACTGACTGAATTACACACCCCAGGTCCTAGCAACAGATAGCTCCAAAACCACCACCCCAACCTCGTGAGCAATGCAGGTCTCCAGACCTGCTCTCCAAAGGAAGAGAAGCCAGAGCACACCTGCCCCCAGCACACTCGGGTTATCACAGTAAAAATACATTTATGTCAAGTAAAAAACATACCGCAGAACAAACATATACATATACATTTTCAGAGTTCAACTGAATATACATTTTTCTTTATAAGCAAATAATTTTCATAGAACTACAAAAATACAAGTCATTTGAAAAGTTTACAGTGGTCCCAGTACTGTAGGAAAGAATTAAGTTTTAGTTGTAAATAATTAAAAACTAATTTGATAAATCAAGTTACAGTATTATCCTTCAGATTGAAGTGCTCGAATGTAGCCAATGCTGCAGCAGATCCTGAAAAGAGGATTTCGCCGCCAATAAATATCTTACCTCTTTAATCCCAATGTAATAACACACATAGATGAGATTTTCCATTTAATAACTGCTACTATATCAATATCATGTGATATTCTTCCCCCAGGAGAGATGTCAGAGCTGATGAGGTTCTATCACGTCCCAGGAAAAAGAATAAGCAACACAGAAACATTCTACCTACAGTATTAGGTAAGTAACAATAAAATTACCCAAAGAATATGAACTAGTACTTTTAGTTAAGAAGGGGGCAAGTGCCCTAGTTTTTTCTTTAAAAAGTCTATTAATCTAGTTTTTAAAATACAGTAATCCAAAAATAGGCATCATCTTCTTGCTCTTCACAATTTTATAATAAGAAGGTAAAATGTGAGTCGAGATTCATTAAGGAAAAAGAAAAAGCAGCAACAGTTTAAAGACTGAGGCATTTCTGTGTTCTACTGACCTTTAAATTTTATTAACTACACTAAGCCCCTCACTACGATTTCTCCAGTATCCCAGAAGTAACTTGGGTTTCCTTTCAGGCAGGGTAAAGAAGTATTCAAAGAACAGACATGAATGCATGTAGTTCAAGCCCTTTAGGGTCCAAGTCCGTGGCTTCCTGTGCATGCACAGTGAAGGGGCTTCTTCACCTAGAGGAGTTGGTGGACCCTGTCCCTCTCCGGGCAGTGCTGGTAAGGAAACCAGGGATCCAAGCAAAGGAAGTGGCCAAAGGAGTCCTACTGACATCATCCATGCTTGACAGACTGTTTTAGTGAGGGCCTGAATCACCGAGTCCCCTGTCAAGGTGATGAAAAGGCCAGTCTAGCCAGCAGAAGCCCTGCTGTCACCAGAGGAAGGGCTTTGACCAGCTTCTCCTAATAGAGTAAGAAGTGATTCTCTGAATTACTCCATCTTGTTTTTCATATCACCAGTAGAAGGGCTCTGGATCTAAACAGCACATTTTATGGCTAAAGAGTTCTGGGAGTTGATGTTTAGAAAATGCAGCTTGTTCAAAGTCTGAAAGGCACACTGAGGATTTTTCTAAACACTTCTGCTCCCATCAAAAAAGAAAAAAAAAAAGACTGAGGACTCAGGTAGGTTTACACTGTATCAAAATTTACCATCTATAGCCAAAAGCCACACCTGCAACTACTCAAACCCAAGAAAGTCCATGTAGGTAACACAGCACCAGTTGCATGGTCCTTTTCTCATTCCATCCTATGCTTTAATGGCTGGAGGATGCATACTGAAAAAAAATCTCAATGCGAAAGAAAGAAAACTCCCTTGTTAAAATACATTAATACCTCCCATGCCATATGAAGCTCAGGCTCAGGATCAGATCTTATAAACACGTCTCTGGTGGGCATAACATATTTACAACACAGTTAAAGGCACAGTGGCATTTAAAAATAAAGCCGTGAGGATGTACAGTAAAAGATTCATTGTAATAATTACACTGGCTTCAACTGGTAGAACTGACTCTTGCCAGATAACAGGCGAGGGAGGTGGTGATTTGAGCCTGCTGGTTGGTTATCGGGCATAGTGAGTCCCTGATCCCAGGTGCAGGTAGAAACAAGCTCACCACACATCTCAGTGTTTCATTCTGGCTGTTTACATCTTTCCTGCTTTCTTGCCAGGCTGAGCTGGGATGTGAAGAATGTTGCGGGTTTCCTCCATGACCCTGACAAGCAGGTTGTCGATGTAGTCTTCCAGCTCACGTACCTGGAACTCCTTCTTGCTTATGGTTTCCTTCTGCTTCAGAACCAGTTGGATTAGCTCATCATGGGTCAGTTGTGCGTAGGCAAAAGCAGAGTCCGAGGAGGTGTATTTCTTCACCATGGGCTCGTCGGTCATGTTCTCACTGATGATGGTAGCAGGTCCCAAGCTGGAGTTAGCAATCTTAGTGGCTGTTGTGTTCATTGGCTTCACAGGATGAAGTTGAGGTTTGACAGCTCTGGTCTGGGGAGCCCTTGGAGAGGGAATTGGCCGCTTCAGTTCAGACTTGGACTCGGTCAGCTTCCAGTTCTGTGATCCGCACATCTTCAAAGGGGTTCAGGGAGTTACCCTGCCTAGAGACAATAGCTGCAGTATCTTTCTCAGATCTTCTTACTAGGTCTCCAGCAGATGCTGATGCATCCTCCCTCGGCTTGACCTCCGTGAGCGTGCCTTCCTTCTCCTTCCCCAGGATGCTAGGAGGGCCTTCACCTTCACTGTCCTTAGCCACATCCTTCTTCCCCATCACCAGAGAAAGCAGAGAGGACCTCTTGGTCTCCTGCTTCTTGTTCTCTTTGGCTTCTTTTGCAACCTCCACATTTGCTGGAGCCGTATTTTCCTTATTGTCCCCACTGACCAGTGGTCGGTAGGAAGGCAGAGACATAGACTTCGGAGAGTCCTTGGTGGAAGACTCTGACAGCCGCCTGTCAGAAGACATCCCACCTCCTTCCGCAGCCTCCTTCCAAGACCGCGCAGCCAGGTTTTCAGTAGATGAGAACAGATGTTTCTTTCTGAAGCCCTGGGGGGATGGAGAGGAAGAAGGGCTGCTATCCTTGGTCTCACCCTTGGCTTCTGGCTGCTCCAGGTAAACATGGTAGCATGATTCCCATTGATACAAATGATAGAGAGAGAGGACATCATTTTTAGACCAAAGGCCACCAAGAAAGGAGAGAGTCCTTCCTTCTTGGGAAGGGTGAAATTGACTTGGCTTAGCTGCTTAAGATCTGTACTTGCAGTTCTCCTGTGAGACATGACATCTGAGGCTGAGGAGGACTCGTCCTCATTGTCGTCATCGTCCCACCGGGACTGAAAGTCTCCAGGACGAAGCAAGACCTTGTCTGACTTTGAAGTCGGCAGAACAGACATGGACTGGGAAAGTGGAGTTTTTTGCAGATTCGTCTTGGAAAACAAGGTCTTGATCTTGGATTTCTTTTTCTTGTCTTTGGACGAACACTCATCATCACTATCGACTGAGAGTGTCGTGCTAGGGACAATGGGAGAAGCAGTATCAGAGGCACTGTCCTTGTTCTTCCCCTTGATCTTGTCCTTCGGTTTTCCAAATGGATTCCAAGACTTGTCTTTCGTGGAAAGGTCAAACATGCTGGCCATCATGTTGTTCCTCATAAACTGGATGTCAACCTTGATTTCCCTTCACACTTTATTCTTCCTTCCTGGCTTGGATTTCAAGGTATACCACTCCGTCTTTCTGTGGCCCTGGTCGCGGTGCAGCTCCTGCAGGTCCACCTCAGTGCAGCCCAGGAACTTGTCGAGGCCGAGTAGCGCGCGGTGCAGCACGGTGAGCTGCAGGGTGGCGGCGGCCGTGGGACCGGAGGACAGCAGTGAAGGCAGCTAGAAGGTGGCCTCCTCCCGCCACACCGGCGCGCCCAGGCTGCGCTCCGACACCGACGTGGCTTACTTCTCCTGCTGACCTGTATCACCGCGTACGCATCGCTCGTGTCCCCGGGGCCCTTGGCCCCTAGGCCCCGCGCCTGCAGCACCGTCACCTGCCCGTGGGTTGGGAACCATATGGCCCCCAGACCCCGGCCAGCCAAGGTCATTAGGGACATGGTGATGGTGCCTCGGCCGACTCAAGTTCACTCTTTTAATGTTTTCTGGACCTCAAGTACAAATGAGTGAGTTAATTATACTTTTGTTTATGGCATATAGTTATCATCAGTAAATAAAATACATTTTATATTGACATTTTTATGGGAGAAATAGTGTATAACTATCTCTCCCTCTCACAGGTATATACACACATATGCATGAATATACATGTACACGTCTAGTGTGTGTATATAATAGAAATCGGAAATCTTGCATGTAATACTGATGGACATAAAGTAGGATTTCAGATACCACCTTAGTGAAATATCAGCTAGAGCAAATGAATTCTTCTAGTTCCAAGTCATTTCATATTTGTGAGCATCCTTGTCTTAGAGGATTGGGACAGTACAGGACAGAAACATCATGACCCAAGCAATTCTGCTACTTTCTGATGCAGGGAACTTCAAGGGCTAGATGGGCAGATGGGTGTGCTGGCACCCTTTCTCCAACTAGAATACATAAATTGATTTCCATCGTAAAACAGATTCTTACCCGATTGATGTCCAAGTCCAAGGGGGAAATACAGAGTTCACAGCTGAGGGG
>NW_007219017.1:0-790 GCF_000164805.1 Carlito syrichta | reverse complement strand
TACCATGGGTTAGGAACTCATCAATGATAAATATCCTTCTAATATTTGCTAATTTATTCTAGCCTCCATTAAGGTGTATACTTACAAAAGAGATGTGAGAGGTTTATTTATTCATTTTTCCTTTATTTATTCTATGATTTCACTGGTAAATAAGTCATCCATTAACCATATGATTGGCAGCAATAGGTATAGAATTGTGATTAATGCAGGTGATAGAGATAAGTGAAATTCAGAACATCACAGCCCATTAGAGAGGCTGATGTTCCAACAGGTGAGTTCCAACAGCCCAGTATGATAGAACTTGGGTGAGAGCTGTGCAGTGTGGAGTAACAAGAAGAGAGGTTTAGATTAGAGGAGACATAAGGACTCAGTATTTTATTGTTATTTCAGAGTTCTTAAAATCTGATACAATATACTTGAGTTTTATAAAAACTTCTTAAAAGGGCAACTAAAATACTCTTTATCATTATTTTCCTTACTTATTCATTTTACTTCCCAGTAATTAATCTGTATCCTATCAGATAACTGAAAGTAACATAAAGGGAGTGTTATTACTTAGTTCTGGCTGTACATTCAGAAGAAATAATATAATACGGTGGAGTAAAATAAATGGTTTTGTGATTTTTTTTTTATTAACTGGCTAGATAAAAGCTGATACAAATATTCCATTTATTCTTGAGCAAAAGACACGATATAGGCAAAAGAGAAACAATGGTTAAGTGTTATTGGAGTTACCAGGGAAGTTGAGAACAAGATACCTCACACCACAGAATGGCCACACAAAGGCTGT
>NW_007219016.1:0-732 GCF_000164805.1 Carlito syrichta | reverse complement strand
CCATATGATTGGCAGCAATAGGTATAGAATTGTGATTAATGCAGGTGATAGAGATAAGTGAAATTCAGAACATCACAGCCCATTAGAGAGGCTGATGTTCCAACAGGTGAGTTCCAACAGCCCAGTATGATAGAACTTGGGTGAGAGCTGTGCAGTGTGGAGTAACAAGAAGAGAGGTTTAGATTAGAGGAGACATAAGGACTCAGTATTTTATTGTTATTTCAGAGTTCTTAAAATCTGATACAATATACTTGAGTTTTATAAAAACTTCTTAAAAGGGCAACTAAAATACTCTTTATCATTATTTTCCTTACTTATTCATTTTACTTCCCAGTAATTAATCTGTATCCTATCAGATAACTGAAAGTAACATAAAGGGAGTGTTATTACTTAGTTCTGGCTGTACATTCAGAAGAAATAATATAATACGGTGGAGTAAAATAAATGGTTTTGTGATTTTTTTTTTATTAACTGGCTAGATAAAAGCTGATACAAATATTCCATTTATTCTTGAGCAAAAGACACGATATAGGCAAAAGAGAAACAATGGTTAAGTGTTATTGGAGTTACCAGGGAAGTTGAGAACAAGATACCTCACACCACAGAATGGCCACACAAAGGCTGTCCTTTGGTACAGGAGCCTCAGAGGTCCAGGCTTGTTCTGCTGAACTATCTGTTCTTGAAACTTGTTGTAAATACCTGACGGCTGTAAGACTGAGAGAGACTACACCT
>NW_007219015.1:0-790 GCF_000164805.1 Carlito syrichta | reverse complement strand
GCAGCAATAGGTATAGAATTGTAATTAATGCAGGTGATAGAGATAAGTGAAATTCAGAACATCACAGCCCATTAGAGAGGCTGATGTTCCAACAGGTGAGTTCCAACAGCCCAGTATGATAGAACTTGGGTGAGAGCTGTGCAGTGTGGAGTAACAAGAAGAGAGGTTTAGATTAGAGGAGACATAAGGACTCAGTATTTTATTGTTATTTCAGAGTTCTTAAAATCTGATACAATATACTTGAGTTTTATAAAAACTTCTTAAAAGGGCAACTAAAATACTCTTTATCATTATTTTCCTTACTTATTCATTTTACTTCCCAGTAATTAATCTGTATCCTATCAGATAACTGAAAGTAACATAAAGGGAGTGTTATTACTTAGTTCTGGCTGTACATTCAGAAGAAATAATATAATACGGTGGAGTAAAATAAATGGTTTTGTGATTTTTTTTTTATTAACTGGCTAGACAAAAGCTGATACAAATATTCCATTTATTCTTGAGCAAAAGACACGATATAGGCAAAAGAGAAACAATGGTTAAGTGTTATTGGAGTTACCAGGGAAGTTGAGAACAAGATACCTCACACCACAGAATGGCCACACAAAGGCTGTCCTTTGGTACAGGAGCCTCAGAGGTCCAGGCTTGTTCTGCTGAACTATCTGTTCTTGAAACTTGTTGTAAATACCTGACGGCTGTAAGACTGAGAGAGACTACACCTATGGATCAGATTCTACATTTTGTGTAAAACGTGTTCCATTCTAAAGAATGCTGGAAGCCGGGCTCGGTG
>NW_007219014.1:0-761 GCF_000164805.1 Carlito syrichta | reverse complement strand
CCAACAGCCCAGTATGATAGAACTTGGGTGAGAGCTGTGCAGTGTGGAGTAACAAGAAGAGAGGTTTAGATTAGAGGAGACATAAGGACTCAGTATTTTATTGTTATTTCAGAGTTCTTAAAATCTGATACAATATACTTGAGTTTTATAAAAACTTCTTAAAAGGGCAACTAAAATACTCTTTATCATTATTTTCCTTACTTATTCATTTTACTTCCCAGTAATTAATCTGTATCCTATCATATAACTGAAAGTAACATAAAGGGAGTGTTATTACTTAGTTCTGGCTGTACATTCAGAAGAAATAATATAATACGGTGGAGTAAAATAAATGGTTTTGTGATTTTTTTTTTATTAACTGGCTAGACAAAAGCTGATACAAATATTCCATTTATTCTTGAGCAAAAGACACGATATAGGCAAAAGAGAAACAATGGTTAAGTGTTATTGGAGTTACCAGGGAAGTTGAGAACAAGATACCTCACACCACAGAATGGCCACACAAAGGCTGTCCTTTGGTACAGGAGCCTCAGAGGTCCAGGCTTGTTCTGCTGAACTATCTGTTCTTGAAACTTGTTGTAAATACCTGACGGCTGTAAGACTGAGAGAGACTACACCTATGGATCAGATTCTACATTTTGTGTAAAACGTGTTCCATTCTAAAGAATGCTGGAAGCCGGGCTCGGTGGCTCAGCCTGTAATCCTGTGCCTTTGGGAGGCTGAGGAGTGATTGCCTGAGCCCGCGGGTTCAAGACCACCTG
>NW_007219013.1:0-778 GCF_000164805.1 Carlito syrichta | reverse complement strand
AGTATGATAGAACTTGGGTGAGAGCTGTGCAGTGTGGAGTAACAAGAAGAGAGGTTTAGATTAGAGGAGACATAAGGACTCAGTATTTTATTGTTATTTCAGAGTTCTTAAAATCTGATACAATATACTTGAGTTTTATAAAAACTTCTTAAAAGGGCAACTAAAATACTCTTTATCATTATTTTCCTTACTTATTCATTTTACTTCCCAGTAATTAATCTGTATCCTATCAGATAACTGAAAGTAACATAAAGGGAGTGTTATTACTTAGTTCTGGCTGTACATTCAGAAGAAATAATATAATACGGTGGAGTAAAATAAATGGTTTTGTGATTTTTTTTTTATTAACTGGCTAGATAAAAGCTGATACAAATATTCCATTTATTCTTGAGCAAAAGACACGATATAGGCAAAAGAGAAACAATGGTTAAGTGTTATTGGAGTTACCAGGGAAGTTGAGAACAAGATACCTCACACCACAGAATGGCCACACAAAGGCTGTCCTTTGGTACAGGAGCCTCAGAGGTCCAGGCTTGTTCTGCTGAACTATCTGTTCTTGAAACTTGTTGTAAATACCTGACGGCTGTAAGACTGAGAGAGACTACACCTATGGATCAGATTCTACATTTTGTGTAAAACGTGTTCCATTCTAAAGAATGCTGGAAGCCGGGCTCGGTGGCTCAGCCTGTAATCCTGTGCCTTTGGGAGGCTGAGGTGAGTGGATTGCCTGAGCCCGCGGGTTCAAGACCCACCTGGGCAGCGACACCTCATCTCTACA
>NW_007219012.1:0-762 GCF_000164805.1 Carlito syrichta | reverse complement strand
CCAGTAATTAATCTGTATCCTATCAGATAACTGAAAGTAACATAAAGGGAGTGTTATTACTTAGTTCTGGCTGTACATTCAGAAGAAATAATATAATACGGTGGAGTAAAATAAATGGTTTTGTGATTTTTTTTTTATTAACTGGCTAGATAAAAGCTGATACAAATATTCCATTTATTCTTGAGCAAAAGACACGATATAGGCAAAAGAGAAACAATGGTTAAGTGTTATTGGAGTTACCAGGGAAGTTGAGAACAAGATACCTCACACCACAGAATGGCCACACAAAGGCTGTCCTTTGGTACAGGAGCCTCAGAGGTCCAGGCTTGTTCTGCTGAACTATCTGTTCTTGAAACTTGTTGTAAATACCTGACGGCTGTAAGACTGAGAGAGACTACACCTATGGATCAGATTCTACATTTTGTGTAAAACGTGTTCCATTCTAAAGAATGCTGGAAGCCGGGCTCGGTGGCTCAGCCTGTAATCCTGTGCCTTTGGGAGGCTGAGGTGAGTGGATTGCCTGAGCCCGCGGGTTCAAGACCCACCTGGGCAGCGACACCTCATCTCTACAATAAATAAAAAAAATCAACCGGGCGTGGTAGCGCATGCCTGTAATTCCGGTTACTTGGAAAGGCTGAGGAGGAAGGATTGCTGGAGCCCAGCAAGTCGAGGCTGCGGTGGCCGGGAGCAGCCACTGCACTCCAGTCTGGGTGACAGAGTGAGACTCCAACTCAAAAAAAAAAAGAATGCTGGAGATTGGTT
>NW_007219011.1:0-10124 GCF_000164805.1 Carlito syrichta | reverse complement strand
ATCATGTGATATTCTTCCCCCAGGAGAGATGTCAGAGCTGATGAGGAACTATCACATCCAGGAAAAAGAATAAGCAACACAGAAACATTCTACCTACAGTATTAGGTAAGTAACAATAAAATTACCCAAAGAATATGAACTAGTACTTTTAGTTAAGAAGGGGGCAAGTGCCCTAGTTTTTTCTTTAAAAAGTCTATTAATCTAGTTTTTAAAATACAGTAATCCAAAAATAGGCATCATCTTCTTGCTCTTCACAATTTTATAATAAGAAGGTAAAATGTGAGTCGAGATTCATTAAGGAAAAAGAAAAAGCAGCAACAGTTTAAAGACTGAGGCATTTCTGTGTTCTACTGACCTTTAAATTTTATTAACTACACTAAGCCCCTCACTACGATTTCTCCAGTATCCCAGAAGTAACTTGGGTTTCCTTTCAGGCAGGGTAAAGAAGTATTCAAAGAACAGACATGAATGCATGCAGTTCAAGCCCTTTAGGGTCCAAGTCCGTGGCTTCCTGTGCATGCACAGTGAAGGGGCTTCTTCACCTAGAGGAGTTGGTGGACCCTGTCCCTCTCCGGGCAGTGCTGGTAAGGAAACCAGGGATCCAAGCAAAGGAAGTGGCCAAAGGAGTCCTACTGACATCATCCATGCTTGACAGACTGTTTTAGTGAGGGCCTGAATCACCGAGTCCCCTGTCAAGGTGATGAAAAGGCCAGTCTAGCCAGCAGAAGCCCTGCTGTCACCAGAGGAAGGGCTTTGACCAGCTTCTCCTAATAGAGTAAGAAGTGATTCTCTGAATTACTCCATCTTGTTTTTCATATCACCAGTAGAAGGGCTCTGGATCTAAACAGCACATTTTATGGCTAAAGAGTTCTGGGAGTTGATGTTTAGAAAATGCAGCTTGTTCAAAGTCTGAAAGGCACACTGAGGATTTTTCTAAACACTTCTGCTCCCATCAAAAAAGAAAAAAAAAAAGACTGAGGACTCAGGTAGGTTTACACTGTATCAAAATTTACCATCTATAGCCAAAAGCCACACCTGCAACTACTCAAACCCAAGAAAGTCCATGTAGGTAACACAGCACCAGTTGCATGGTCCTTTTCTCATTCCATCCTATGCTTTAATGGCTGGAGGATGCATACTGAAAAAAAATCTCAATGCGAAAGAAAGAAAACTCCCTTGTTAAAATACATTAATACCTCCCATGCCATATGAAGCTCAGGCTCAGGATCAGATCTTATAAACACGTCTCTGGTGGGCATAACATATTTACAACACAGTTAAAGGCACAGTGGCATTTAAAAATAAAGCCGTGAGGATGTACAGTAAAAGATTCATTGTAATAATTACACTGGCTTCAACTGGTAGAACTGACTCTTGCCAGATAACAGGCGAGGGAGGTGGTGATTTGAGCCTGCTGGTTGGTTATCGGGCATAGTGAGTCCCTGATCCCAGGTGCAGGTAGAAACAAGCTCACCACACATCTCAGTGTTTCATTCTGGCTGTTTACATCTTTCCTGCTTTCTTGCCAGGCTGAGCTGGGATGTGAAGAATGTTGCGGGTTTCCTCCATGACCCTGACAAGCAGGTTGTCGATGTAGTCTTCCAGCTCACGTACCTGGAACTCCTTCTTGCTTATGGTTTCCTTCTGCTTCAGAACCAGTTGGATTAGCTCATCATGGGTCAGTTGTGCGTAGGCAAAAGCAGAGTCCGAGGAGGTGTATTTCTTCACCATGGGCTCGTCGGTCATGTTCTCACTGATGATGGTAGCAGGTCCCAAGCTGGAGTTAGCAATCTTAGTGGCTGTTGTGTTCATTGGCTTCACAGGATGAAGTTGAGGTTTGACAGCTCTGGTCTGGGGAGCCCTTGGAGAGGGAATTGGCCGCTTCAGTTCAGACTTGGACTCGGTCAGCTTCCAGTTCTGTGATCCGCACATCTTCAAAGGGGTTCAGGGAGTTACCCTGCCTAGAGACAATAGCTGCAGTATCTTTCTCAGATCTTCTTACTAGGTCTCCAGCAGATGCTGATGCATCCTCCCTCGGCTTGACCTCCGTGAGCGTGCCTTCCTTCTCCTTCCCCAGGATGCTAGGAGGGCCTTCACCTTCACTGTCCTTAGCCACATCCTTCTTCCCCATCACCAGAGAAAGCAGAGAGGACCTCTTGGTCTCCTGCTTCTTGTTCTCTTTGGCTTCTTTTGCAACCTCCACATTTGCTGGAGCCGTATTTTCCTTATTGTCCCCACTGACCAGTGGTCGGTAGGAAGGCAGAGACATAGACTTCGGAGAGTCCTTGGTGGAAGACTCTGACAGCCGCCTGTCAGAAGACATCCCACCTCCTTCCGCAGCCACCTTCCAAGACCGCGCAGCCAGGTTTTCAGTAGATGAGAACAGATGTTTCTTTCTGAAGCCCTGGGGGGATGGAGAGGAAGAAGGGCTGCTATCCTTGGTCTCACCCTTGGCTTCTGGCTGCTCCAGGTAAACATGGTAGCATGATTCCCATTGATACAAATGTTAGAGAGAGAGGACATCATTTTTAGACCAAAGGCCACCAAGAAAGGAGAGAGTCCTTCCTTCTTGGGAAGGGTGAAATTGACTTGGCTTAGCTGCTTAAGATCTGTACTTGCAGTTCTCCTGTGAGACATGACATCTGAGGCTGAGGAGGACTCGTCCTCATTGTCGTCATCGTCCCACCGGGACTGAAAGTCTCCAGGACGAAGCAAGACCTTGTCTGACTTTGAAGTCGGCAGAACAGACATGGACTGGGAAAGTGGAGTTTTTTGCAGATTCGTCTTGGAAAACAAGGTCTTGATCTTGGATTTCTTTTTCTTGTCTTTGGACGAACACTCATCATCACTATCGACTGAGAGTGTCGTGCTAGGGACAATGGGAGAAGCAGTATCAGAGGCACTGTCCTTGTTCTTCCCCTTGATCTTGTCCTTCGGTTTTCCAAATGGATTCCAAGACTTGTCTTTCGTGGAAAGGTCAAACATGCTGGCCATCATGTTGTTCCTCATAAACTGGATGTCAACCTTGATTTCCCTTCACACTTTATTCTTCCTTCCTGGCTTGGATTTCAAGGTATACCACTCCGTCTTTCTGTGGCCCTGGTCGCGGTGCAGCTCCTGCAGGTCCACCTCAGTGCAGCCCAGGAACTTGTCGAGGCCGAGTAGCGCGCGGTGC
Organism: Carlito syrichta; assembly: GCF_000164805.1. NCBI lineage: Eukaryota > Metazoa > Chordata > Mammalia > Primates > Tarsiidae > Carlito > Carlito syrichta. The sequence continues at coordinate 6,949 of NW_007219011.1, read as the reverse complement.
AGCACGGTGAGCTGCAGGGTGGCGGCGGCCGTGGGACCGGAGGACAGCAGTGAAGGCAGCTAGAAGGTGGCCTCCTCCCGCCACACCGGCGCGCCCAGGCTGCGCTCCGACACCGACGTGGCTTACTTCTCCTGCTGACCTGTATCACCGCGTACGCATTGCTCGTGTCCCCGGGGCCCTTGGCCCCTAGGCCCCGCGCCTGCAGCACCGTCACCTGCCCGTGGGTTGGGAACCATATGGCCCCCAGACCCCGGCCAGCCAAGGTCATTAGGGACATGGTGATGGTGCCTCGGCCGACTCAAGTTCACTCTTTTAATGTTTTCTGGACCTCAAGTACAAATGAGTGAGTTAATTATACTTTTGTTTATGGCATATAGTTATCATCAGTAAATAAAATACATTTTATATTGACATTTTTATGGGAGAAATAGTGTATAACTATCTCTCCCTCTCACAGGTATATACACACATATGCATGAATATACATGTACACGTCTAGTGTGTGTATATAATAGAAATCGGAAATCTTGCATGTAATACTGATGGACATAAAGTAGGATTTCAGATACCACCTTAGTGAAATATCAGCTAGAGCAAATGAATTCTTCTAGTTCCAAGTCATTTCATATTTGTGAGCATCCTTGTCTTAGAGGATTGGGACAGTACAGGACAGAAACATCATGACCCAAGCAATTCTGCTACTTTCTGATGCAGGGAACTTCAAGGGCTAGATGGGCAGATGGGTGTGCTGGCACCCTTTCTCCAACTAGAATACATAAATTGATTTCCATCGTAAAACAGATTCTTACCCGATTGATGTCCAAGTCCAAGGGGGAAATACAGAGTTCACAGCTGAGGGGGAGGAGGAATTGTGTGAGGTTTCAGATGACTGTGGCAGATGTTGGAGAAACATTGCTAGTGCATAAATCAAGAATAATAAAATCTGAGATATTTCAGAGTTCATCTATAGGCAAAACACATAATCCACATGTGGACTGAATCAGGGATAACCGTGTTTTAAAATCAGGGAGGGAACTGAAGATCTGAACTCTATATGCTAATTAACTTATAAAACTCAGTGTTTTTCATGTTCTTATCCAAAAACTCTGTGTTTCTATTTCATTATTACCAAGCCCAGTTATAGGTTTCTTCATTTTGACCCTAGAAGATGAGGAGAGTCCTTTGCATATTTCTTTTAGGTTGTCTTGCAAGTTTCTGTTGGTTAGGCTGGGGAATCACACTGAAGTGAAGTCTTGGTCTTCATCACATGTTGGTCTGGAAATTGTCTGCAAGACTGAAGTCCTCATATCTTTGTCCATCCTCAGCTTTGCTTGGACAGCCTGTGAGTAAAATCCCAAAGGAAGACAAGGAGAAACAGTTGCTGGCAATGCAGTCACTGGTGAGTAAGGAATGCCCCTTTCTACTGAAATTATAGCCCTATTGCCGGAAGATGGGCAGATTTCCCCTGTTTACATGGGTGTTCTAAATGAAATCAGGAGGTATTCAAGGACCTGAGCTCCAATGAACTCTTCTTAAAACTCTTCGATGGTTACCATGGGTTAGGAACTCATCAATGATAAATATCCTTCCTAATATTTTGCTAATTTATTCTAGCCTCCATTAAGGTTGTATACTTACAAAAGAGATGTGAGAGGTTTTATTTATTCATTTTTCCTTTATTTATTCTATGATTTCACTGGTAAATAAGTCATCCATTAACCATATGATTGGCAGCAATAGGTATAGAATTGTGATTAATGCAGGTGATAGAGATAAGTGAAATTCAGAACATCACAGCCCATTAGAGAGGCTGATGTTCCAACAGGTGAGTTCCAACAGCCCAGTATGATAGAACTTGGGTGAGAGCTGTGCAGTGTGGAGTAACAAGAAGAGAGGTTTAGATTAGAGGAGACATAAGGACTCAGTATTTTATTGTTATTTCAGAGTTCTTAAAATCTGATACAATATACTTGAGTTTTATAAAAACTTCTTAAAAGGGCAACTAAAATACTCTTTATCATTATTTTCCTTACTTATTCATTTTACTTCCCAGTAATTAATCTGTATCCTATCATATAACTGAAAGTACATAAAGGGAGTGTTATTACTTAGTCTGGCTGTACATCAGAAGAAATAATATAATACGGTGGAGTAAAATAAATGGTTTTGTGATTTTTTTTTGTTAACTGGCTAGACAAAAGCTGATACAAATATTCCATTTATTCTTGAGCAAAAGACACGATATAGGCAAAAGAGAAACAATGGTTAAGTGTTATTGGAGTTACCAGGGAAGTTGAGAACAAGATACCTCACACCACAGAATGGCCACACAAAGGCTGTCCTTTGGTACAGGAGCCTCAGAGGTCCAGGCTTGTTCTGCTGAACTATCTGTTCTTGAAACTTGTTGTAAATACCTGACGGCTGTAAGACTGAGAGAGACTACACCTATGGATCAGATTCTACATTTTGTGTAAAACGTGTTCCATTCTAAAGAATGCTGGAAGCCGGGCTCGGTGGCTCAGCCTGTAATCCTGTGCCTTTGGGAGGCTGAGGTGAGTGGATTGCCTGAGCCCGCGGGTTCAAGACCCACCTGGGCAGCGACACCTCATCTCTACAATAAATAAAAAAAATCAACCGGGCGTGGTAGCGCATGCCTGTAATTCCGGTTACTTGGAAGGCTGAGGAGGAAGGATTGCTGGAGCCCAGCAAGTCGAGGCTGCGGTGGCCGGGAGCAGCCACTGCACTCCAGTCTGGGTGACAGAGTGAGACTCCAACTCAAAAAAAAAAAGAATGCTGGAGATTGGTTCAATGTTCTCCAACTACTTAATGAATAAGAGACTAATAACTTTATTTAATAGATGTTTGCTAGATGGAAAGCATTTTTCTTTATTTTTTAATGATTGGATTATGATTTTTAAAAATAATTTAAAAATTTTAAATATGTAGGGTACAAGACAGGGCTAGGTAGACAAATGTTCATCATGCAGGTACCCTTGTTGATGAGGTGAGGTCCCACCCACCCCCGGCAGTTTCACGCTACTGCCAATCCCTTTCTCATAGTATTATGATAGTTGTTCAAGGTCTGATTATGAGTGAGAAAATGTGATACTCACTTCTTTGTATCTGTGATAGATCACTTAGTACTGTAGCCTCTAATTCCATCTAAGTTGCTGTGAAGTTCATAATTTTGTCCTTCTTTATGGCTGCACAATATTACATCGTGTATATGTACCACGTTAAAATTTGGTCTTTTCTCAATCGGTTGCACAGTTCCATTTTTTTTTTTTTTGCTTTTGTAAATAATGCTGCAATAAACATGCGTGAGCAGGATCTTTTTCACAGAGTGATTTGAATTCCTCTGGGTGTATTCCCAGTAGGGGAATTGTTGGGTCATGTAGGAGGTCGATTTTTAGATCTTTTAGTAATTGCCAAACTATTTTTCACAGGTTGTACTAGTTTTCACTCCTACCAACAGTGTAGAAGTGTTCCTTTTCACAGCCTCCTCTTCAGCATCTGTTGATTTTTGAGCTATGAATGATGACCATCCAGACTGAAGTCATGTGATCTCTCAGTGTGGTTTTTAATTGCATTTTTTGATGACTAATGAAGGTAAGCATTTCTTCATGTATCTGTTGGCTGCTCGTATGTCTTCTCTTGATAAGAGTCTATTCATATCTTTTGCCCACTTTGTAATGGGGCTGTTTGGTTTTTTTTCTTTTTGACCCATTTGATTTCCTTGTAGACTCTAAATGTTAGACGTTTGTCAGATATACAGTTGCCAAATTGTTTTTCCCAGTCTGCGGGCTATCTCCCCACTATCTCAATAGTTTCTTTGACTTTGCAGAAGCTTGACAGCTTGATGTGGTCCCACTTGTCTACCTTATCTCTTACAGCATGGGCACTTGTGGCTTTGTTCAGGAATTGGTTGCCTGTTTCAATTTCCAATGGGTGTCTCCTGTATTTTCTAAGGCTCTTATAAGTTGAGGTATTACACTGAGGTGATCCATTTAGCGTTGATTTTTGTGTATGATGATAGATAGGGGTCTTGTTTTAATCTTCTGCATGTGATCTGCCGGTTTTCCCAGCACCATTTACTAAATAAGTTCTCCTCTCCCCAGTAGTTGATGGTGGAGGCTTTGTTGAAGATGGCCTGGTTGAGAATTTGAGGCTTTGCCTCTGGAATCTCTATTCTGTTTCATTGGTTTATATGCTTGTTCTTGTACCAATACCAGGCTGTTTTGATTAGTGTAGCTTTATTATAAAGCTAAAAGTCTGGGAGCATGGTGCCTCCCACTTTGTTTTGTTTTGTTTTGTTTTTTTTTGCTGAGGATTGTTTTGGCTATTTGTGGCCATTTATGTTTCCATATGAATTGCTGTATTGTCATTTCCAGGTCTGAGAAGAGTGCTGCATGTAATTAAATGGATACTGTGTTAAATCTATAGATTGCTTTGAGTAGGGTAGACATATTATTTTATGTTATTTTATTATAAATTGTATTTTATTATAAAGATGTAGGGTATAACTAAGGATTAACTACACAAGTAGACTGCATCAGGTAAAATTTGGGCCTCCACCTGGCCCTTCCTCCCCCTGGTATAGGACCAGGTACCCTTTGTGTTGTTACATGCTTCCTTTCCCCTGGAAGTGCCCAGCAACTTCCTTTCCCTCCCTTGTGCTAATGTGATTAATGTTCAGGTCGCAGTTATGAGTGAGAATGTGTGGTATTCAGTTCTTTGTTTCTGTGTTAGATCACTAAGTATGATGGTCTCCAACTCCATCCAATTTGCTCTTTTTTTATTGCTACATAATGCTCCATCGTGTCTGTATACCACATCTTCTTTAGGTAGGATGTACCACATTTTCTTTAGATTAGGTGTACTATATTTTCTTTAGGTTAGGATGGACATCTTAACAATGCTGATTCCTCCAACCCCTGAGTATGAAATATTTTTCCATTTCTTTGTATCATCCTGGATTTCGTTGAGCAGTATTTTGTAGTTTTCATTGAAAAGTTCTGACTTCTTTAGTTAGGAAGATGACAAGATATTTTTTGTGGCTATTGTGAATAGGACTATGCTTTTTATTTGGGGTTCTATTTGTTTATTGTTGGTGTATAGGAAAGTGACTCATTTTTGCACATTTATTTTATATCCTGAGACTTTGCCAAAGTTCTTTATCGGTGCAAGGAGGTTTCTGACAGATTCTTTGGTTTACGAGGTATAGAATCATGCCATCTGCAAAGAGGGATAGCAACTTCCTCTTTTCCAATTTGGATACCCCTGATTTCCTTTTTATTTGATTTCTCTAACTAAGACTTCCAATTTTACTATGTTGAACAGGAGAGGTGAGAGTGGGTTTCCTTGTCTTGTTACACTTTGGGGAGGAAATGTTTCTAATTTCTATCTATATAGCTGCATATTGACTGTGGGTTTCTCATAGATGGCTCTTACTGTCTTGAGGTATTTTCCATCTACGCCTAGATGTTCGAGGGTTTTTATTAAGAAAGGATGCCGGATTTTATCAAAAGCTTTTTCCACATCTAATGATATAATCATGTGTTTTTTATCTTTATGTCTGTTGATGTATTTAATTGCATTTATAGTCTTGTGGATGTTGAACCAACCCTCCATCCTGGGGAAGAAGCATACTTGGTCACACTGCATGATTTTTGAGATGTGATGTTGAATCTGGATTGCTAGAATCTTGTTGTGAATTTTACCATCTATGTTCATCAAGGATATTGACCCGCGTAGTTCTCTTTCTTTGATGGATATTTACCCAGTTTGGATATCAATGTGATTTTAACTTCATAAAATAATTTGGGGAGAGTTCCGTCTTTCTCAATTACCTGGGATACGTTCAATAGGAATGGTATCAGCTTCTCCCTGTAAATTTAGTAGAAATCTGTGGGAAAGTTGTCTGGTCCAGGGCTTTATTTTTCTTTTTATTTATTTATTTTGAGTTTTTTAAAAAAATAATATAGGTGGATTTCCTAGGTTTTTATTGTCTATTTAGAGTCTGAATTTCTTCTTGTTTCAACCTGATGAGATTGTGTAATGTAAAAAAGTCCTTCATTTCATTTAGGTTTTTGAGTTTGTTTTTATGCAGGTATACATAGAAATCTCTGATAGTGTTTTGTATTTCTTCAGGGTCAATTGTAACTTTATTTTTTGCATTTCTGATTGTGTTTATTTGGCATTTTTCTTTCTTTTTCTTGATCGTCTAACTATGGGTCCATCAATCTTTTTATCCTTTCAAAAAACCAACTTTTGTTTCATTGATTTTTTTAAATTATATTTTTGTCTTCTATGTCCCAAATTTGGGCTTTTATTTTGGTGATCTCAATTCTTCTGCTGAAGTTAGGGTTTTGGTGGTTTTGCTTTTCCAGCTTTCTTAGGTTGATCTGTTAGGCTATTACTTTGTGATCATCCCATTTTCTTCATGTGTGTTCGTAGAGATATGAATTCCCCTCTTATTACTGATTCATGGCATCCCAGAGATATTGGTAAGATAGTTATTCATTTTCATTTGTTTCCAGGTATGTTTTAATCTCTGTTTTGATTTCCTTGTTGACCTAGGTGTTGTTTAGCGTCATGCTATTTAGTATTCATGTCTGTGGGTTTTGGTGGAACTTTGTTTGTGTTGAAATTTATTTTTCTTCCACTGTGGTCTGAGAAGGTCCATGGCTGAATTCAATCTTATGGAATTTGTTTATGCTTGATTTATAGATGATTATGTGGTCAATCTTAGAGTATATCCCATGTGGTTTTGAGTAGAATATATATTCTGTGACTTGTGGCTGGAGTGTTTTGTAGGTATCAATTAAGTCCATTTGGTCAAGCATCATCTTAAGGTTCCGGATCTCCTTGTTGACATTTTGTCTTGATGATCTGTGTAGGGCTTTAATGGGGTGTTTAAGTCCCAAGTTATGAAAGTGTTAGTGTTGTT
>NW_007219010.1:0-780 GCF_000164805.1 Carlito syrichta | reverse complement strand
TGGAAGGCTGAGGAGGAAGGATTGCTGGAGCCCAGCAAGTCGAGGCTGCGGTGGCCCGGGAGCAGCCACTGCACTCCAGTCTGGGTGACAGAGTGAGACTCCAACTCAAAAAAAAAAAGAATGCTGGAGATTGGTTCAATGTTCTCCAACTACTTAATGAATAAGAGACTAATAACTTTATTTAATAGATGTTTGCTAGATGGAAAGCATTTTTCTTTATTTTTTAATGATTGGATTATGATTTTTAAAAATAATTTTAAGATTTTAAATATGTAGGGTACAAGACAGGGCTAGGTAGACAAATGTTCATCATGCAGGTACCCTTGTTGATGAGGTGAGGTCCCACCCACTCCTGGCAGTTTCACGCTACTGCCAATCCCTTTCTCATAGTATTATGATAGTTGTTCAAGGTCTGATTATGAGTGAGAAAATGTGATACTCACTTCTTTGTATCTGTGATAGATCACTTAGTACTGTAGCCTCTAATTCCATCTAAGTTGCTGTGAAGTTCATAATTTTGTCCTTCTTTATGGCTGCACAATATTACATCGTGTATATGTACCACTTTAAAATTTGGTCTTTTCTCAATCGGTTGCACAGTTCCATTTTTTTTTTTTTTTTTGCTTTTGTAAATAATGCTGCAATAAACATGCGTGTGCAGGATCTTTTTCACAGAGTGATTTGAATTCCTCTGGGTGTATTCCCAGTAGGGGAATTGTTGGGTCATGTAGGAGGTCGATTTTTAGATCTTTTAGTAATTGCCAAACTATTTTCACAGGA
>NW_007219009.1:0-660 GCF_000164805.1 Carlito syrichta | reverse complement strand
ATGAATAAGAGACTAATAACCTTTATTTAATAGATGTTTGCTAGATGGAAAGCATTTTTCTTTATTTTTTAATGATTGGATTATGATTTTTAAAAATAATTTTAAAATTTTAAATATGTAGGGTACAAGACAGGGCTAGGTAGACAAATGTTCATCATGCAGGTACCCTTGTTGATGAGGTGAGGTCCCACCCACCCCCGGCAGTTTCACGCTACTGCCAATCCCTTTCTCATAGTATTATGATAGTTGTTCAAGGTCTGATTATGAGTGAGAAAATGTGATACTCACTTCTTTGTATCTGTGATAGATCACTTAGTACTGTAGCCTCTAATTCCATCTAAGTTGCTGTGAAGTTCATAATTTTGTCCTTCTTTATGGCTGCACAATATTACATCGTGTATATGTACCACTTTAAAATTTGGTCTTTTCTCAATCGGTTGCACAGTTCCATTTTTTTTTTTTTTTTGCTTTTGTAAATAATGCTGCAATAAACATGCGTGTGCAGGATCTTTTTCACAGAGTGATTTGAATTCCTCTGGGTGTATTCCCAGTAGGGGAATTGTTGGGTCATGTAGGAGGTCGATTTTTAGATCTTTTAGTAATTGCCAAACTATTTTTCACAGGTTGTACTAGTTTTCACTCCTACCAACAGTGTAGAAG
>NW_007219008.1:0-3933 GCF_000164805.1 Carlito syrichta | reverse complement strand
CCCCGGCAGTTTCACGCTACTGCCAATCCCTTTCTCATAGTATTATGATAGTTGTTCAAGGTCTGATTATGAGTGAGAAAATGTGATACTCACTTCTTTGTATCTGTGATAGATCACTTAGTACTGTAGCCTCTAATTCCATCTAAGTTGCTGTGAAGTTCATAATTTTGTCCTTCTTTATGGCTGCACAATATTACATCGTGTATATGTACCACTTTAAAATTTGGTCTTTTCTCAATCGGTTGCACAGTTCCATTTTTTTTTTTTTTTTTGCTTTTGTAAATAATGCTGCAATAAACATGCGTGTGCAGGATCTTTTTCACAGAGTGATTTGAATTCCTCTGGGTGTATTCCCAGTAGGGGAATTGTTGGGTCATGTAGGAGGTCGATTTTTAGATCTTTTAGTAATTGCCAAACTATTTTTCACAGGTTGTACTAGTTTTCACTCCTACCAACAGTGTAGAAGTGTTCCTTTTCACAGCCTCCTCTTCAGCATCTGTTGATTTTTGAGCTATGAATGATGACCATCCAGACTGAAGTCATGTGATCTCTCAGTGTGGTTTTTAATTGCATTTTTTGATGACTAATGAAGGTAAGCATTTCTTCATGTATCTGTTGGCTGCTCGTATGTCTTCTCTTGATAAGAGTCTATTCATATCTTTTGCCCACTTTGTAATGGGGCTGTTTGGTTTTTTGTCTTTTTGACCCATTTGATTTCCTTGTAGACTCTAAATGTTAGACGTTTGTCAGATATACAGTTGCCAAATTGTTTTTCCCAGTCTGCGGGCTATCTCCCCACTATCTCAATAGTTTCTTTGACTTTGCAGAAGCTTGACAGCTTGATGTGGTCCCACTTGTCTACCTTATCTCTTACAGCATGGGCACTTGTGGCTTTGTTCAGGAATTGGTTGCCTGTTTCAATTTCCAATGGGTGTCTCCTGTATTTTCTAAGGCTCTTATAAGTTGAGGTATTACACTGAGGTGATCCATTTAGCGTTGATTTTTGTGTATGATGATAGATAGGGGTCTTGTTTTAATCTTCTGCATGTGATCTGCCGGTTTTCCCAGCACCATTTACTAAATAAGTTCTCCTCTCCCCAGTAGTTGATGGTGGAGGCTTTGTTGAAGATGGCCTGGTTGAGAATTTGAGGCTTTGCCTCTGGAATCTCTATTCTGTTTCATTGGTTTATATGCTTGTTCTTGTACCAATACCAGGCTGTTTTGATTAGTGTAGCTTTATTATAAAGCTAAAAGTCTGGGAGCATGGTGCCTCCCACTTTGTTTTGTTTTGTTTTGTTTTTTTTTGCTGAGGATTGTTTTGGCTATTTGTGGCCATTTATGTTTCCATATGAATTGCTGTATTGTCATTTCCAGGTCTGAGAAGAGTGCTGCATGTAATTAAATGGATACTGTGTTAAATCTATAGATTGCTTTGAGTAGGGTAGACATATTATTTTATGTTATTTTATTATTAAATTGTATTTTATTATAAAGATGTAGGGTATAACTAAGGATTAACTACACAAGTAGACTGCATCAGGTAAAATTTGGGCCTCCACCTGGCCCTTCCTCCCCCTGGTATAGGACCAGGTACCCTTTGTGTTGTTACATGCTTCCTTTCCCCTGGAAGTGCCCAGCAACTTCCTTTCCCTCCCTTGTGCTAATGTGATTAATGTTCAGGTCGCAGTTATGAGTGAGAATGTGTGGTATTCAGTTCTTTGTTTCTGTGTTAGATCACTAAGTATGATGGTCTCCAACTCCATCCAATTTGCTCTTTTTTATTGCTACATAATGCTCCATCGTGTCTGTATACCACATCTTCTTTAGGTAGGATGTACCACATTTTCTTTAGATTAGGTGTACTATATTTTCTTTAGGTTAGGATGGACATCTTAACAATGCTGATTCCTCCAACCCCTGAGTATGAAATATTTTTCCATTTCTTTGTATCATCCTGGATTTCGTTGAGCAGTATTTTGTAGTTTTCATTGAAAAGTTCTGACTTCTTTAGTTAGGAAGATGACAAGATATTTTTTGTGGCTATTGTGAATAGGACTATGCTTTTTATTTGGGGTTCTATTTGTTTATTGTTGGTGTATAGGAAAGTGACTCATTTTTGCACATTTATTTTATATCCTGAGACTTTGCCAAAGTTCTTTATCGGTGCAAGGAGGTTTCTGACAGATTCTTTGGTTTACGAGGTATAGAATCATGCCATCTGCAAAGAGGGATAGCAACTTCCTCTTTTCCAATTTGGATACCCCTGATTTCCTTTTTATTTGATTTCTCTAACTAAGACTTCCAATTTTACTATGTTGAACAGGAGAGGTGAGAGTGGGTTTCCTTGTCTTGTTACACTTTGGGGAGGAAATGTTTCTAATTTCTATCTATATAGCTGCATATTGACTGTGGGTTTCTCATAGATGGCTCTTACTGTCTTGAGGTATTTTCCATCTACGCCTAGATGTTCAAGGGTTTTTATTAAGAAAGGATGCCGGATTTTATCAAAAGCTTTTTCCACATCTAATGATATAATCATGTGTTTTTTATCTTTATGTCTGTTGATGTATTTAATTGCATTTATAGTCTTGTGGATGTTGAACCAACCCTCCATCCTGGGGAAGAAGCATACTTGGTCACACTGCATGATTTTTGAGATGTGATGTTGAATCTGGATTGCTAGAATCTTGTTGCGAATTTTACCATCTATGTTCATCAAGGATATTGACCCGCGTAGTTCTCTTTCTTTGATGGATCTATACCCAGTTTGGATATCAATGTGATTTTAACTTCATAAAATAATTTGGGGAGAGTTCCGTCTTTCTCAATTACCTGGGATACTTTCAATAGGAATGGTATCAGCTTCTCCCTGTAAATTTAGTAGAAATCTGTGGGAAAGTTGTCTGGTCCAGGGCTTTATTTTTCTTTTTATTTATTTATTTTGAGTTTTTAAAAAAAATAATATAGGTGGATTTCCTAGGTTTTTATTGTCTATTTAGAGTCTGAATTTCTTCTTGTTTCAACCTGATGAGATTGTGTAATGTAAAAAAGTCCTTCATTTCATTTAGGTTTTTGAGTTTGTTTTTATGCAGGTATACATAGAAATCTCTGATAGTGTTTTGTATTTCTTCAGGGTCAATTGTAACTTTATTTTTTGCATTTCTGATTGTGTTTATTTGGCATTTTTCTTTCTTTTTCTTGATCGTCTAACTATGGGTCCATCAATCTTTTTATCCTTTCAAAAAACCAACTTTTGTTTCATTGATTTTTTTAAATTATATTTTTGTCTTCTATGTCCCAAATTTGGGCTTTTATTTTGGTGATCTCAATTCTTCTGCTGAAGTTAGGGTTTTGGTGGTTTTGCTTTTCCAGCTTTCTTAGGTTGATCTGTTAGGCTATTACTTTGTGATCATCCCATTTTCTTCATGTGTGTTCGTAGAGATATGAATTCCCCTCTTATTACTGATTTCATGGCATCCCAGAGATATTGGTAAGATAGTTATTCATTTTCATTTGTTTCCAGGTATGTTTTAATCTCTGTTTTGATTTCCTTGTTGACCTAGGTGTTGTTTAGCGTCATGCTATTTAGTATTCATGTCTGTGGGTTTTGGTGGAACTTTGTTTGTGTTGAAATTTATTTTTCTTCCACTGTGGTCTGAGAAGGTCCATGGCTGAATTCAATCTTATGGAATTTGTTTATGCTTGATTTATAGATGATTATGTGGTCAATCTTAGAGTATATCCCATGTGGTTTTGAGTAGAATATATATTCTGTGACTTGTGGCTGGAGTGTTTTGTAGGTATCAATTAAGTCCATTTGGTCAAGCATCATCTTAAGGTTCCGGATCTCCTTGTTGACATTTTGTCTTGATGATCTGTGTAGGGCTTTAATGGGGTGTTTAAGTCCCAAGTTATGAAAGTGTTAGTGTTGTT
>NW_007219007.1:0-9441 GCF_000164805.1 Carlito syrichta | reverse complement strand
ACTATTCAAACCCTGCCCCTTCTGGTACCTACTGGCCTTCAGTTTCTGACAAAATGGCACCAAGCCCTTTCTTGGGTTTGGAGTGCTTTTCCCAGGCTCCTCCTCTAACGTCCACATGGAGACCAGAGTGTACACCCTTAGGTCCAGCTGTCAGCCTGACTTGATCCATCAGTTTGGACAGAGCTTGTATGTGCATGCTGGGATGACCCCCTGCAGGCTCACTGCTGCTCCATGTGGTTTTCCCTCTCCCACCTGGGTGTCCTTGTATTCCTGGAGGCTCTGGGAGAATCTAATAGTTTACCTGTGGACCCAGCACCACTTTGTTGACCTTGAGTGCCCCAGCAAAGTCATCTTAGGCCTGCCACAGCTCCCTTCAAATCTTCTTGATCAAACTCAGTAGCCAGAATCAGCTCCTATATGGGAAAGAGACACCCAGGCCAGAAGGAATCCTGAGAACCTCCCAGTCAGTAGGGAATGGTAGACACAAGAGAAGTTCACCCTTGACCTGCCAGAGCCTCTAAAAAATTACAAGTCCCCTGCTGTTGTCAGTTTCTCCTGCTCTGGCCTTGCTGGCCCAGGGAAGGTGGCCTCCCCTCCCCACCTTCCCAGTAATCACTCATTTTATAGTCTACTCTGGCTCAGGAACTGCCCTCCCAATCCTTAAAAGGCTAGACAGAGTTTCTCTGCAATTGTGGCTCTCCTTGGAGTTACTACCTCCACTTGGCCGGGAACTGCCACTGCCCACTCTGGGAACCCATGGATGCTCCTCGCTGGGTCTGCACCACCAGGAATGTCCTTGGTCCCCTTGGGCACAGAAAGGCCAGTCCTGATGCAAGAACAGGGATGAGGACTTCTGAGTAGACCAGGCAATTCTGAGTCCTCAGGAAGTCCCTGCTCTCAGATCTGGACCCAAAGCAATGTTGAGGCCACCCTCAGGAGGTGTGCTGAGATGAAACAATATGTCAGACTCTAGCCTTGTGAGGAGTTGTCTCAGTGAGGCTGAGGGGCCTTGTCTCCATGAAGGCAGGGGTTTCTGGCCTGTGTGTCAACTGGGGTCCCATTCGGGGGTCAGAAATTCAGAAATCTGGTGGATGTGGAGCATGAGCAGGCTCAGGTCAAGACTTCCTTTCCCTGTCCCTTAGGATGACCCCTGGGAGTGTGTGCAGGAATCTAAGTTCACTGTGACCTCCTCCTCGTGTTTTCTCTTCTCATATTTCTGTGAGGCCAAAAACTGGCACCATGTCACTCATATGGGTGAATCTTCCCCCTAATCCTTTAATTTAGCTTCATTATCAGTAATGGCGTCATCATTGTGATCATCATTATTGTTTTCCTTGTCATTCATTATCATTTATTAGCTTCTGTTTCTTTTACAAGCAGCATTCAACATGTCTCCTTCTTATTCATTTTTGGGGGTGTTGTACAGCACTGGATCAAGTTTCTCTATGTTTCAAGAGTGTCTGATTTCTTAGGTGCATTACAGAGGGATTTCTGAAGAACCAACAGGCAGGTTGACGTTTCTGTGCCTTTCAGAACAGCAACAGAATTTCTTGGGTCAAGGAGACGACTTAGAATATTTCTCTTTTATTGCAGAACAGTTTTGTGCTATCATAGCTCCTTGGCTCTGAGCAGAGGTAGAAAATACTGAGACAGTAATAGTGCTTTCACCAGTATTTCTAGGAAGCGAACAGTGGATACTGTCCTCAGTTAGACTTAGAAAAATTTAACATCCCTGAAAACCCACAGATGCCCACCTCAGGTCTTCCAGAAGAACTCAAGTGTTGTTGGTCCCTTGGGGGAGCTTATACATTCTTCTAGAGGCCCATATAGCCTAAGACCAGCGTATGAGGAGCTCCCCTGAAAGCACAGGTGATCGGATGGCCCTTTCAGAGATTTGTAGTACTCCAGCCTTCTGGGGAGACTTGTACAGATATAGAAAGTTTCTAGAGGTACCTATTTCTTGGAAATCTCTCCATGCAAGTCACGTGCCGGCATGGCTGCTTGCATGCTCAATATCTAACTTATAAATAAATTTTGGAAACTCTGGCAAAGACAAAGAACTCTATTGCAGCTGTAGTGAGCAGAATAGTTCTGCAAACTCTTGAGTTTATTTATTTAAAAAGGAGTGCCTGGTTCCAGCTACTGAGAAGGCTGAGGTGCAAGGTTCACCTGAGCCCAGCAGGTTGAGGCTGTGGTGGCCATGAGTGTGCCACAGCACTCTAACCTGGGCAACACAGTACAGTAAGACTCCTTGAGAGCTAGACCAATGGGCCTGGACGGTGGGGTGTACGCTGCCTTCGGGGCTCCAGGAGGCGCACCAGGCAGGATCGCAAGTCCCTAGGGTGGAACCGGATAGGGGCACCGAAATCAGGACCGATATCTGGGACTATGGCATTGCACACCGGGCTCTATAGACTTCAGGTCAGAGAAATTGGGTGAGATCTCACTGCAGGAGAGTGCATGCAGTGAGCAGGACATCGAGGTCTGGCTCGAGGGGGAGGAAGTCACCAGCCACAGCAACCACTGCCTCCTCCTGGCCTCATATGTGCTGGTGATTTGCGCGCCCCAGAGCCCAGCCCAAAGTGGCCTGGCCCTCTACACCAATGTGCTGCTGGGAGGCTTTCAGCCCCTGCCCACTCTGCCACCTGCCTCTTTCAAGCCACCTACCAGTTGCCTTCTTGCAGCCATAGCAGGTGCTGCCACAAAGTACCTTCCAGCCACCAGGTACGGGCTTCCTGTATGACAGGGGAGTTCTGCAGCCAGTAGCTCTACAGCAACTACCAGGCCAGCCAGGGCAGCAAAGACAACTGAGAGGACTATTGGGATGACAGAGAAGTGGTGCAGGCCAGGCAGTGGTGCCTATCCAGACCTCCTAGGCTGGCTGCAGCACTGCCGGCAGCTACCACCTGTCCATGTGCTCTCACCTGTTGCTGGGCTCCTGCACAGAACCACAGCACCACCCATCCAGCGACAAGAGCTCAGTCACCATGGGCCGCAACCTCAACTGCTACTTCACCTTTTGGGAGTGAGGTGTGGAGATATTCATGCTGGGTGAGACCCTCGAGCTTCATGAAGGACCATGACAAGTTATGTGTGGTGCTGAGCCCCTACCGTCCTGAGGGGCAGGAGCACCTCTAACCTTTCTAGTGCAACATTGAGGACCCCACCAAGTCGACCAAGTTAAAGGGCATGAAGAACTACATCTCCTAGAAACTGGTGCCCACGTACACACAGGTGCCTTGCACTGGCGCTACTAGCACTTTGACTGACTGTACACATACCTGGCTGAGAAGTTCCTGGTTGTTTCAGTGTCCCACCTGCTCAAGAAGCTGGCCACTGGCCACTTCAAGGAGTACTTCACCTCCAAGCGAAGGAAGGGCCTTATCTGTTGAATGAACCACATGGCCAGCCACCCGGTGCTCATGCAGTGAGAGGTCTTCCAGTACTTCCTGATTTGCCCCAGCACCACCAACAAGAAGGCCTGAAAGCAGGGCAATACGGAGGAGAAGGATGAAATCGTGGGTGCCAACTTCCTGCTGATGCTGAGCACAGCCCCCGCCACCGCCCTCCACCCACAGGAGGTGAAAAACAAGATGAACGGCTTCACATGCTTTACCAAGAAAATGGATGACAGTGTGCTACAGTTCAACCACATGACCAACGAGTTCCTGTGGAAGCAGGTGATGGGTTTCAAGGGATACCAGAAGGTGGGCTGGTCCTTCCACGGCCTCAACTAGGCCTTTGAGCTGAACTAACAGGACTTTTCAGTGGGCATCAACCAGCATATCATCTCTACTGGAGATGTCTAGGATGCCACCGAAGAGGATTTCCTGGAGCAGCCCAGGCAGGACCTGGACTCAGTCATGGATCTGTTAATGCTGTATCAGGGGCACCTGGCAAACTCCCCAACATAATCCATGTTCAGAAAGGAGGTCTTACCAAAGTGAAAGAGAGTAGATGACATGTGAAGGAAGGGAAGATGGGGTTGCAGAAGGTTGATGGTATTCAGAATCGCTGTAACACTATTTCCTTTGCCACTTGGAGTGAAATTCACCGCTTTCATCTATTCGAGTAAGAGAATTTAAGTCATCAATGCAACATTTCTTACTACAAATAATATTTTTCCAAAAAATCACCCAGAAGTTGGAAGAAGCTCTTCAAAAATATGATAGTGTGGAATGACTGAACATTGGATTGTGGACTTTTTAGAGTTTAAGGATAATTTTTACAGCAGAATAAAAACTGATATCAAAGAGCTGTTGCCCACTATCAGTGGTGATACAAACATAATTTTATGTTCAACTGAAATCCAGTTGAGTGTATAATTAAGTAGGAAATGAACACTTAACATTTTGGTTATGTAATAGAAATAGTACTGCACATTCTAACTAAATTATACTATGTATGCCAACACTGACATTGTAACTTATGGAATAATAATTATACTATTTGTCTTATTGCTTTTTGAAGTATGGGTATTTTAGCACATAATTCGCAAACCTCAAAAACCATGAAGGTTCTCAAGCTGACTCGTTTAAAGCCGCTGTGAATATCTTTTTACTCTAATAGTTTGGAATTACCTGAATTCAACCTATTCTCTGTTTGCAAACTCCAACTAGAGCAGTTATGTGACTTTGTGCCTTTAGACTCTTGGTTTTTCATTTCTCCCTACCTTCCCTTATTTAATTAAGTCACAATTTTTCTGATTGAAAGAGTGAAGACCAGTTAATATAATGAATGACACACTGACGATAACTTCATATTGGTAGTGGAGGGGGTGGGGGAAAAATGTCAGCTGTCATCAATTTGCACAATGAGTACTGTCCACTGATAAGATGATGGTGAATACAGAGGAGTGAGACTCAGTGCTCATTTTTGGATATGAAGTCTGTTGGAGAAGAAGTGCCACTATATTCCCTTAGATGAGACAGTAGCATAGCCTCTTCATGCAGAGGTCCTAAAAACTTGGTGTAATGATTTAGCAATCATGTCCTGCAACATGGAGAAGGAGGAGTCTAATCAGTGACAACACACACTCAGTTTTAGTTCTCAGCAGGGCTTTGTTTTTGTTTGTTTTTGTTTGAAGATTTTCTTTTAATATTCAGTTATTTTTCATAGATCTACACTGATTGAGTCTCCACTGTAATTCACTTGTTTACTTAAAAACATTTCAGCGATGTCTGTAAATTTCAGTGTTACATGTGATGAAATGTGGTGTTGTTTGATCTAAGGAAGGAACATAAATAATTTCTACAATTCCAAATACTTAAGGGAAAATATTGATTTATACTGTGTTTCTTTTTCTTTCTTTTTTTTTTTGAGTTGGAGTCTCACTGTTGCCCAGACTGGAGTGCAGTGGCCGCTCCCGGCCACCGCAACCTTGACCTGCTGGGTTCTGGTGATCTTTCCGCCTCAGCATTCGAAGTAGCTTAACTACAGGTGTGTGCTACCATACCAGCTAATTATTTTTTTTAATTTATTGTAGAGATGAGGTCTCGCCAAAGTTGCCCAGGTGGGTCTTGAACCCGCGGGCTCAGGCAATCCACTCACCTCAGCCTCCCAAAGGTGCGGGACTATAGGCTGAGCCACTGCGCCCGGCTTACTGTGTTTCTTAATAAAGAAAAAGTATTGATCAGTCGCCCCAGGACACTTAACCTTAAACATTATTTTTTTATTTTTATTTTTTTAAAATTTGCAACTGACTTTATTTGTTTTATTCTATTTTTTCATTTTTTAACTTTAAAGATGGTAACAATTCAGGGTAGGTTATAGAAATGATCATTTTTCAGGGATTGATTTTTTTCATAATCAGTATTTTTTATTATGGTTTTGTGGGGTACAGTTAAGGGTTAGATGTACAATTACGTTTCATTCAGGCACCCTGTTGATAAGAGGTGTTTCCCATCCCCAGACAGATATTTGCTACTGTTAATCCCATCCCCCTGCCCCCCATAGTTTCCCAGTACCGTCAGTCATTTTCTTACAGTATTACATTGGATGTTCAAGGTCCATTATATGAGTGAGAACATGTGATACCCTCATGGAAATCGGAATTGGTTCCTGAACAAAACCTGAAACCCACAGGTCATAAGAGAGAAGATAGACAAGTGGGACCTTATTAAACTGACAAATTTCTGCAAGGCCAAAGAAACCATCAAGAGAGCAGGGAGACAGCCTACAGACTGGGAAAAAGTATTTGCCAACACCAGGTCTGACAAAGAGTTAACATCCTGGATCTACAAGGAACTAAAATGTACTAAAACGAGAAAAACAAGCAACCCCATTATAAAGTGGGCAAAAGATATGAACAGACACTTCACAAAAGAGGACATCCGAACAGCCAACAAACACGTGAAGAAATGTTCAATCTCACTAATCATCAGGAAGATGCAAATCAAAACCACACTGAGATACCACCTAACTCCAGTCAGAATGGCAATTATCAACAACTCAAAAAATAACAGCTGCTGGAGAGAGTGTGGCTAAAAGGGAACACTTCTACACTGTTGGTGGGAGTGTAAACTAGTGCAACCTCTGTGGAAAGCAGTGTGGCGATTCCTAAAAGCTCTAAATATCAACCTCCCATATGACCCCACAATCCCCCTACTGGGAATACACCCTGAAGAACTCAAATCACTCTATTAAAAAATACCTGCACACGTATGTTTATCACAGCGTTGTTCACAATAGCAAGAACCTGGAACCAACCATGCTGTCCATCAAAAGAGGACTGGATTTAAAAAATGTGGTACATGTACACGATGGAATACTACACAGCCATAAAAAAGAACAAAATCATGAATTTCGCAGCAACCTGGATGGAACTAGAGTCTATAATACTGAGTGACCTCTCACAGAAACAAAGATCCGAGTATCACATGTTCTCACTCATATAATGGACCTTAAACATTATTTTAAATATCTTCTTTTATTATCATAAAGGAGATACATATGGCTGATAAATACCAAAAATACTCAAAAGCTGCTTAATTTAGAAAACACAAAGAGAATCTGGCTTGCAGTGCCAAAATATCAAGGTTTTTATAGTTGCTGAGCTAAGTAATATGATTATTAAGTTTACATATTTAAAAGCCATCATTGAAAGGTTAAAATATCTATTGTTTCTATGAAGTTAAATCTATGCTGCCTCAGAAATTACTGGATACTGAAATGGTAACATGGAAGAAAAGAGGTCAGTTTGAAATATTGGTGACTCACAAGGATTAAAGAAAAGGGTCAGTTTGCATGGAGTCATACAAAGAAAAGGTAATTGGAATAATTACACGATAGTACATTGTCTCTCTAAGGTAAGCTCATATGGTTTGAATTTTTAAGACTAGATGACCATAATTTTGACATTTGGTCAAAATTGTGTAACTTAGGTTACTTAGAGCCAGATTTAACATCACATGGCTTTGTCTTTACCAGATGTGGAACTGTAAACAAACATTGTTCTCTAAAACTTTCTCTTGTTGATTGCAAAATACGGCTCTATGTACAAAACCCCATATAGTATATATAAATGTTAATTTTATTACAGAAATATGGAAATTATAACTATAGCATTTAATTTAAATTTGAGCTTTTATTGGACAAATGAGCACTACACTTTTCAAATAAAGTCACTTTTGAAAGTCACTTTTATTTGCCTCTTTATTTTGATTGTGGTTTGATCTTTTTTAAGTAAAATCACTAAATTTGTGAAATGTTAGTATGGACATTATCTGAGGTGTCGTATGATTGTGCTTCAGCCAGGGTGGACATAGCTCAAATTATTAAAACTAAAGGTGAAAGTACAGGGAAACATAAGTCCATGTTTCCTACTTCTAAGAGAACTTTCATTCTTCATAACTACATAATATTATAATGCCACTGATTCATTTTAAATTAATTTATTTTAGATTAATTCTATGGGAAGCGACATCAGAATTATTAGGGTTCACTTTCACCAAAGTTCTTTATTCTTTAATATTCCTGGTCCTATTGAAACATATCAGTATACAAAAATACTGCAGTGTGAATACCCAAGAGAAAAGCCATTATGTGTATACTGGTCATTATTATCAGTGTGGTACAGTTTAAAAAAAAATAAACTATTGTGTCCTTCAAAAAAAAGGTCTCAGGAGGGCTGACAATGTCATTATTGATATCTCCAGGCCAAGAAGAACTGTCTATGTATCTGGCAATGTTTTATGTCTCCTAAGCTTTCCAGAGGAGACTGGAACTTTATACTAGTCATGGAGAGAGCACCTGAGCAGTGTCTTTTTTTAACCCATCAAGGAATTCCAGGGCATGCTTGTGTTGGCCCTTCACCTTACTCCAGCACTGAAAATGACCACTTCTAACCACAGTGGGTGGCGGTATGGGAACCAAGAAGTTCGTACCAACAGGACCCTTCACATAGGATGCACAGATGGAAGGAGGACAAAGAGGTATAGGCTGATGTAGAGTTGGGGTTCATGTTTGTTGCTGGCAGAGGTGTGAGTCCCAGGTTGTTGGTGAGGATGGGAGTCCTGCTTTTTTGCAGGGAGTCAGGCCAAATTCATCATCTGGCTACAGTACTGAAAGCTGTTGTGTGCTCAGTGGTAGGCAAAACACAAATCAGAGTTCCTTCACCTCTGGACAGTAGTTCTTGCTTAGAGGGGTTTGCACACGAGTTTTCATCTTAACCCATTCTTTCCTGTGGCTTATCTTTCTTTCACCCACTGTATCTTGTGTTTGCCATCATGGAACACATTTTGTGGAACATTCCAGGACATTGTATCCAAATTACCCAGGGTGTTTCCATGTCTGTCTCTACTTCTACTCAGAAGATCCTGAGTCTCAGTGTTTGACTCCATATATGAGGGCTTATGCCTAGTGTGGCTGGTCAGCTTCCACCCACTGCACTTTCAAATGTTCATATACTTTACAGAAAGAAAAGGGTTATAAGAACACTTACATTGACTAATGACTTTGTTACTCCCAAACAGTTTGAAAGCAGTTGAAGGAAAAGGCCCTTTCTGTGTGTGGATGAAGAGAGTCCCTGCCATACAGCAGTTCAACTGCACCCCCAGACTCAGAAGGGTGGGAAGATCCCTGTGAGCGAACTGTGTGGATCTGCCTTTGGAAATTTTTTTCTTTTGCATTTTTCTTTCACAATGGGAACTAGAATGTGAAATGCCAAGCTTGGCCAGTGGGGACTGTGCTGTTTCACACCATCAACAAGAGAAAACATTTTTCATTTCTGTTCCCTGTTCAGGTGAGAGACAAAGAATGAAAGCTTGAACACAGTCACCTGTGCAGTGAGGGGAAAGGATTGAGGCCTCTCCTTAGGAGAAGAAAATTGCTCTCTTCAAAAAATTAGTTTCTTCCTCTACACATTTAATGTATTTCACACTTCAGATGATTAATAAAATCAAATTCATTTGAAATAAAAGTGGATAACGAGGGGCCTCAAAA
>NW_007219006.1:0-8160 GCF_000164805.1 Carlito syrichta | reverse complement strand
CTTCTACTCAGAAGATCCTGAGTCTCAGTGTTTGACTCCATATATGAGGGCTTATGCCTAGTGTGGCTGGTCAGCTTCCACCCACTGCACTTTCAAATGTTCATATACTTTACAGAAAGAAAAGGGTTATAAGAACACTTACATTGACTAATGACTTTGTTACTCCCAAACAGTTTGAAAGCAGTTGAAGGAAAAGGCCCTTTCTGTGTGTGGATGAAGAGAGTCCCTGCCATACAGCAGTTCAACTGCACCCCCAGACTCAGAAGGGTGGGAAGATCCCTGTGAGCGAACTGTGTGGATCTGCCTTTGGAAATTTTTTTCTTTTGCATTTTTCTTTCACAATGGGAACTAGAATGTGAAATGCCAAGCTTGGCCAGTGGGGACTGTGCTGTTTCACACCATCAACAAGAGAAAACATTTTTCATTTCTGTTCCCTGTTCAGGTGAGAGACAAAGAATGAAAGCTTGAACACAGTCACCTGTGCAGTGAGGGGAAAGGATTGAGGCCTCTCCTTAGGAGAAGAAAATTGCTCTCTTCAAAAAATTAGTTTCTTCCTCTACACATTTAATGTATTTCACACTTCAGATGATTAATAAAATCAAATTCATTTGAAATAAAAGTGGATAACGAGGGGCCTCAAAAATTTGAGGAAAATGAAATTAAAGAAAAATAAAATAACTTTCATTCTTCAGCACTATCAAGGTCAAGACTCTTTTGGAAGTGATAACACCTGCCATTTAGTCCATACCTAACAAATTGAAGGTCCTGGGAATTTACACATATCAGTGTATATATCTTTACATTATTAACTGAAAAATAAGTGGGTTCCCTTTACAAGTTTTTTTAAGATTAAGAAAAAAAAGTTAGAAGAAGCCTAATGAATACTGTAAGGTGAATGTCTAATGAAAATTTCTGCATGGATAGTTTTAAGAGATATCATCACTCCAGGGATTATTTCTGTTATTCTGTGGTGGATTCTTACATCAATTCTGTGTTCATAAAAACTTCATACCACCTGACTACCCTAATATCTGTATTTGCACATCAATGAAGATTTAAACCCACACAAACAATTCAAATTTCAGGTTGTCCCGCAAGTAAGACTATTATACTTAGTGATTCTTATGTTGCTTAGAGGGAGAGAATTCTTGTACTTTTCTACAGGCCCTTTGGCTTACCAGAAACGAGAATACTGACTACATGGTGTTTTTTGTTAGAATCTGTCAGACTAAGTGATAGAGGAAAATTTAGACCATGAATAAAGGGCCTAACAGTATAAACAAACAGCCTCTGATCCACACCTCATGAAATCAGGACTACTTCAGAGGCTATGATGGACAAAGGGTTGTCCAACCTATAGCTTCTTTATTTTTCACCTCTCTTTTCATGAACCTCATGTGCTCAGGAGGATGCAGGTGCTTGAGGGCCAGAGTCCTGGAGCAAGAAAGAAGCATTCCTGAAAAAGGAGCTTTACAGAGGAAGGAGCCATCATTTGTTCCTCAGAAAATCTTTCTCCTTATAAAGCCATACAATTTTTCTTGGTCCTATCCAGAGCTTCCTGAAAGATAGGGAATGGAGATAGCCAGGAAGTGACATGTTGTCTTTGTACACCACATTCAATAGTTCTCAATTCTTGCTGGACAATAAGATTATCTGTAGAGGGTGTAACAAACCTGATGCCCTGCCTTCACGCACACACTAGAAGTTAGATCTCAGGGGTAGAGCATCAGCATCTATTTTTTAAAGCTCACGAATTCCACTGTGAGTCGCACTGAGAAGGTCTGCTGCATTTCTCATCACACACTAATATTCATAAGATTTACTTGGAACCATTGCTAATATGCACATTTTGTACTGGATTGTACCTAAGTAATGCATTTCTGAGAAGCCATGGATCCTACCAAAGTTCTTTGCATTCTTGGGTAATATACCTTGTTGACAACTGCTCACAGGAAATTTACCTAAGATGTTTACAAATTGAAGTACCTATTTGATATGTCCTATTTAGATACATTTTATTAACCTTCAAACAAAATATAAATAATCAGCTTTACAATGAAACTTAATAATCAAATATACAAGCAAATATTCCCCATAATAATTTCCACTGAATAGTTTCCATTGAAATATTTCCACAATTCAAAAACTTTCATTTCAGGACAAGACTCTAATTAAAAGATGCTGTTCTTATATATGGGTCCATTCTCCAGATTTTCTGCAAATTCAGTCATTTATACAAGAATTATAGATTGATTTAATATCTTCCTGTACATCATATAGTTTAATACTACTGTTTGATTCAATATATTTTAAGTGTGACTTAAGTAAGAATCATTTACATGCCATTTTGATAATTATCATTTTAAGTACAGTTTTAGTTTATCTTTTCAAATATGCAGTGTCTGCATTTATGTGCCCAGCAATTCTCTTGGTCCCACCATTGGCAGAACTCCACAGCTGGGGATGTTCTGATTCACCAGACACAAACTTCTTCCTTCTCCTTCCTTTTCTCAGTCCAACAGTCCCCTCCAAGTCATATGAGCTGCAGACCAACGCTTCTCATCCTAGTGTGTCTCATTCTTAGTTATGCTCTTCAGAGGAAAAGGAATTCCAGAAGTCCTCATAGAGAGCAATCACTAGAACCCGTGAAAAGTGTCCCTCAGAGTTCTCTGATTTGAGGGCTCTCATCAGGAGGGATTGGCTTCTCAGAAAAGCTTTATGACCCTGAATCTCTTCAATTTCTTGTCCAATCTCTTGAAGGCCATTCTGAGTGGTTTGCCTGGACCATGACCAGGTGATGGGTGAGGGGAAATGGTCCAGGCATGGAGAGTATTCAGGAGAGGCTGTTGTGCTAGGATTTTGGCAAGATTCCTCCTGGTCACTTAAAGTTATTCTTTGGATCCAAACCATTTTTACCAAGGGGAGACTGAGGACTCTGGAGATTCACAACTCATGTCTCTTTGTGCTGCTTTTCAGGGTCTGGAAATTTTGAGACTCCATTTATTTGGGGGATTCGGGCAGACAAGCAATGGGATTTGGGCAGATCTCTTGCCTAATGCCCTCAATCCTGACTTTGGAGTTAATGGGCCCCTGTGCATAGAGACAAACCTGACCTTTAATTCTTCATGCATGACTGTGTGTGTGTGTGTGTGTGTGTGTGTGTGTGTGTGTGTGTGTGTGTGTGTGTGGTGTGTTTGTGTTTGTGTTGTGGTGTGTGTGTTTGCATGTGGATCAATTCATGTACTGAGATTACCAAAACAAAACTGGAGACCTCTTGCCTTGCATGTTCTTCCTCTTAGAACTTTTGTCCCTTCCTCCCTGAAAAAAGAGTTTGCCAGTTTTAACAGGCAGCTGAACTGTTCTATTTCCAGGCAAGTTGTTCACCAGGTGGTTTTCTTGATCAGGATGATTCTGGTTCATGCCACTTTCATATTTTTACTGAAGAATCACAACTACATTGGAAGGCAGGGTGTATTCTATTTTTCTCAGGTTGAATTCAGGCTTAGGCTGGTTTTGTTCTTGCAGGATTTTCCACTGCTCAGAGGTGACTTCTTTAGTTATTGTTTTCTCCAAGTGCTCCTCTGACTCAGAAACCTTGATGCAAGAGTTGCTTATATGCTCTCCTTGGGTTGCTCCCATGTCTGTCTTCAGTCCCAAGGGCTCTTAATTCCCTGCCTATTGACACTCTTCCACTGTCCCTTTCTTTTTTTTTTTTTTGAGTTGGAATCTCACTCTGTCACCCAGACTGGAGTGCAGTGGCCGCTCCCAGCCACCACAGCCTCGACCCGCTGGGCTCCAGCGATCCTTCCTCCTCAGCCTTCCATGTAGCTGGAACTACAGGTGCACACTACCACACCCAGTTAATTTTTGATTTATTGTAGAGATGATGTCTCACCAAGTTGCCCAGGCGGGTCTCAAACCCACGGGCTCAGGCAATTCACTCACCTCGGCCTCCCAAAGGTGCAGGATTACAGGCTGAGCCACCAAGCCCGGCCGACTGTCCCTTTCTAATTCGTTCTTCTGGATGTAAAAGAGTACATAAGCTTGTTGATTCAGTACAGAAGTAATGCCATCGGCATTTGCCTTAACATCATCCATTTTATACCACTGGCTATTCCTAGCTTTTACATAAGAGATGCAATGTCCATTGTGACATCTCCACCCAGCATAAACCAGCACAGCATAGAGGACATAGACAAGTGGTCCTCTGTTCTGTTGAGACATGTATGATTTCATGTCAAGACTCAAAATATTGCACTTACTTTGTAATTTTGTTGCCTGTGAAATCTGAGAAACCTTTCTTTTTTTAAAAATCAATATTTTTTATTATGATGTTGTGGGGTACAGTTAAGGGTTAGGTATACAATTACGTTTCATTCAGGCACAGTGTTGATGGTGTTTCCCCATGCCTAGACAGATATTTGATACTGATAATCTCATTTCCCTCCCTCCGCCTTAGTTTCCCAGTACCGTCAGTCATTTTCTTATAGTATTACATTGGATGTTCAAGGTCCATTATATGAGTGAGACCATGTGATACTCGGATCTTTGTTTCTGTGAGAGGTCACTCAGTATTATAGACTCTAGTTCCATCCAGGTTGCTGCGAAATTCATGATTTTGTTCTTTTTTATGGCTGCATAGTATTCCATTGTGTATATGTACCACATTTTTTTAATCCAGTTCTCTTTTGATGGGCACATGGTTGCTTCCAGGTTCTTGCTATTGTGAACAATGCTGCAATAAACATACGTGTGCAGATATCTTTTTGATAGAGTGATTTGAATTCTTCAGGATATATTCCCCGTAGTGGGACTGCGGGGTCATATGGGAGGTTGATATTTAGAGCTTTTAGGAATCGCCACACTGCTTTCCACAGAGGTTGCACTAGTTTACACTCCTCACCAACAGTGTTGAAGTGTTCCCTTTTTGCCACACCCTCTCCAGCAGCTGTTATTTTTTGAGTTGTTGATAATTACCATTCTGACTGGAGTTAGGTGGTATCTCAGTGTGCTTTTGATTTGCATCTCCCTGATGATTAGTGGGTTGAACATTTCTTCATGTGTCTGTTGAATGTTCAGATGTCTTCCTTTGTGAAGTGTCTGCTCATATCTTTTGCCCATTTTATAATGGGATTGTTTGTTTTTTTCTTTTCAGCACGTTTGGGTTCCTTGTAGATCCAGGATGTTAAGGCTTTGTCAGACCTGGTGTTGGCAAATGCTTTTTTCTCAGTCTGTAGGCTGTCTCCCTGCTCTCTTGATGGTTTCTTTGGCTTTGCAGAAGCTTGTCAGTTTAATAAGGTCACATTTGTCTATCTTCTCTCTGATGGCCTGTGGGTTTCGGGTTTTGTTCAGGAATTGGATGCCGGTTCCAATTTCCATGAGGGTATGTCTTTCATTTTCTAAGGTTGTTATGGTTTGAGGTTTTACATTTAGGTCTCTGATCCATTTGGAGTTAACGTTTGTGCATGGGGATAGATAGGGGTCCTGTTTCAATCTTCTGCATGTGGTCAGCCAGTTTTCCCAGCACCATTTACTGAATAGGTCCTCCTCTCCCCAGTGGTAGATGGTGGAGGCTTTGTCGAAGATGAGTTGGTTGAGAAATTGAGGTTTTGCTCCTGGAATCTCAATTCTATTCCACTGATCTATATGCCTGTTCCTGTACCAATACTAAGCTGTTTTGATGATTGTGGCTTTATAGTAAAGTTTGAAGTCTGGTAATGTGATACCACTTGCTTTGTTTTTTTGCTGAGGATTGTTCTGGATATTCTTGGACGTTTGTGTTTCCATATGAATTCCCATGTTGTTTTCTAGGTCTGAGAAGAATGTTGCTGGTAATTTGATGGGTATTGCATTGAATTTGTAGATTGCCTTAGGTAAGATGGACATCTTCACAATGTTGATTCTTCCAATACATGAGCATGGGATATTTTTCCACTTGTTTGTGTCATCTTTGATTTCTTTGAGCAGTGTTTTGTAGTTTTCATTGTAAAGGTCTTTCACGTTTCTGGTTAGGAAGATGCCAAGGTATTTCATTTTTTTGGTGGCTATTGTGAATGAAATTGTGTTTTTTATTTGGGTTTCTGTTTGTTTATTATTGGTGTAGAGAAATGTGATTGTCTTTTGGACATTTATTTTGTATCCTGAGACTTTGCCAAAGGCCTTTATCAGTGTAAGGAGGTTTTTAACAGATTCTCTTGGGTTTTCAAGGTACACAATCATATTCGCCTACAAAAAAAGCCCTGGTCCAGATGGCTTTCCAGCAGAATTCTACAAGACATTTAAGGAGGAGCTGATACCAATCCTACTGAAGGTATTCCAGGTGATTGAAAAGATGGAACTCTCAACAAAGAAAGGGAACTACAGGCCAATATCTTTGATGAACATAGATGCTAAAATTCTCAACAAGATCCTAGCAAACCGGATTCAACAATATATCTGAAAAATCATCCATCATGACCAAGTAGGCTTCATTCCTGGGATGCAAGGCTGGTTCAACATTCGTAAAACCATAAATGTAATTAAATACATCAACACATGTCAAAACAAAAGCCACATGGTTATATCATTGGATGCAGAAAAAGCTTTTGATAAAATCCAGCCCCCCTTCTTGATAAAAACCCTTGAACATCTAGGCATACGGGGAACATACCTCAAAATAGTGAAAGCCATCTACAAGAAACCCACAGCCAGCATACTCCTAAATGGACAAAAATTGGAACCATTTCCCCTGAAAACTGGAGCAAGACAAGGATGCCCACTCTTACCCCTCCTGTTCAACATAGTATTGGAAGTCCTGGCTCGAGCAATCAGAGAAGAGAAGGCAATAAGGGGTATCCAAATAGGAAAAGAGGAAGTCAAGTTATCTCTCTTTGCAGATGAGAAATCTTTCAATTCAAAGATTAGGACCATCTAATAAGTGTGTATAGTCAAGGTCTTGAAATCGGGTAACTTCTGTAGACAAATATTATAATGATAGGCATTTTCTCCATCCGGTTGTTTGGGTTTCACCAAATTTATCAATGCTTGGTTCACATTCTGAGCTCCTATGATATCCAGTGCTTTGTCCAGGTAAGGGACAAAGGTGTCTGAAACTCCTTGGCAGTGGAGACATTTTATTTGAGATCTCTAGTACCTTGCAAATATTTGATGGATTCGGTGGTGTCTTCAGAGTGACAATGTAACTGCTTGTGTCCAAGCACACATGCTTTCTTCATGGCATCCACAGTGAACATGAGACATTCATGCGTGTCTTACTACTTGTACCTGTGGAAGCCAGTAACTAATGCATGCAAGGTGGATAGCATCACCAGGATAGTGGAGGACCCGAGTAATGTGAGCTGGCATAGCGCACAGCATGCAAAATCCCTGACTGTGACAGATTTCTGAGCACTCCTGGGACAGCATATAGTTGGCCAGAGGTGGTGTTTATGTCAGACACTGTAGTGTAGTGCAGCATTTATTTAATAGGAGTTTCCCATATTTTGGAGCCCAGTGCCTAGCACCAGAAGGTCTCTTCAAGGTCAGTGGAAGTTTCTTCTTGAGATCCACATAGTAAGACAGGCTGAGATCAGTTTCAGATGACAGTGATAAGTTCTTATGTAGATAAGGACTCCAGTGGACTTTAGCATCAGCAGTCTTTAGTTGAGAAGGTTCAAATTTCAGAAAGACATTGAGCTGAAACTCATCTCCCAAGTGGAGTGAAGCAGCCTCTCTGTCTCCAGTAACAATGATCTCAAGGTTTCCCTGATGGGACCTCAAGTTCCAGAAAGATGATTCCTCTTTCAAGAAAGCCTCCAAATGACAGGCTTTCTCATATCATGAGTCCATTTTATGTGTCACCCTACCTACCATGCCCTGCACACCCACTCAATGGATCATCCCATCCACCATGCCCTTCATACCCACTTATCAGGTGTCAGATGCACCAATTAAATCTAAGCACTTGATTGAATTAGGACTGATAGGGTGTGGTCTCTTGCATTCTCCAGATAATTCAATGGACATAGTCCACATTACTGTTTATAGAATACCTGAAGAAAACTTAGTTATAAGGAATGTGCATGAATATGCTAAAAGAGGAACTGGGTTAGGGCAGTGGTCATATATTTGTCTTAGCTCTTTCAAAAGAAAGAAAGGACGAATGCTGGGAGAAGTGAAGTG
>NW_007219005.1:0-3953 GCF_000164805.1 Carlito syrichta | reverse complement strand
TCTGTTCTGTTGAGACATGTATGATTTCATGTCAAGACTCAAAATATTGCACTTACTTTGTAATTTTGTTGCCTGTGAAATCTGAGAAACCTTTCTTTTTTTAAAAATCAATATTTTTTATTATGATGTTGTGGGGTACAGTTAAGGGTTAGGTATACAATTACGTTTCATTCAGGCACAGTGTTGATGGTGTTTCCCCATGCCTAGACAGATATTTGATACTGATAATCTCATTTCCCTCCCTCCGCCTTAGTTTCCCAGTACCGTCAGTCATTTTCTTATAGTATTACATTGGATGTTCAAGGTCCATTATATGAGTGAGACCATGTGATACTCGGATCTTTGTTTCTGTGAGAGGTCACTCAGTATTATAGACTCTAGTTCCATCCAGGTTGCTGCGAAATTCATGATTTTGTTCTTTTTTATGGCTGCATAGTATTCCATTGTGTATATGTACCACATTTTTTTAATCCAGTTCTCTTTTGATGGGCACATGGTTGCTTCCAGGTTCTTGCTATTGTGAACAATGCTGCAATAAACATACGTGTGCAGATATCTTTTTGATAGAGTGATTTGAATTCTTCAGGATATATTCCCCGTAGTGGGACTGCGGGGTCATATGGGAGGTTGATATTTAGAGCTTTTATGAATCGCCACACTGCTTTCCACAGAGGTTGCACTAGTTTACACTCTCACCAACAGTGTTGAAGTGTTCCCTTTTTGCCACAACCCTCTCCAGCAGCTGTTATTTTTTGAGTTGTTGATATTACCATTCTGACTGGAGTTAGGTGGTATCTCAGTGTGCTTTTGATTTGCATCTCCCTGATGATTAGTGGGTTGAACATTTCTTCATGTGTCTGTTGAATGTTCAGATGTCTTCCTTTGTGAAGTGTCTGCTCATATCTTTTGCCCATTTTATAATGGGATTGTTTGTTTTTTTCTTTTCAGCACGTTTGGGTTCCTTGTAGATCCAGGATGTTAAGGCTTTGTCAGACCTGGTGTTGGCAAATGCTTTTTTCTCAGTCTGTAGGCTGTCTCCCTGCTCTCTTGATGGTTTCTTTGGCTTTGCAGAAGCTTGTCAGTTTAATAAGGTCACATTTGTCTATCTTCTCTCTGATGGCCTGTGGGTTTCGGGTTTTGTTCAGGAATTGGATGCCGGTTCCAATTTCCATGAGGGTATGTCTTTCATTTTCTAAGGTTGTTATGGTTTGAGGTTTTACATTTAGGTCTCTGATCCATTTGGAGTTAACGTTTGTGCATGGGGATAGATAGGGGTCCTGTTTCAATCTTCTGCATGTGGTCAGCCAGTTTTCCCAGCACCATTTACTGAATAGGTCCTCCTCTCCCCAGTGGTAGATGGTGGAGGCTTTGTCGAAGATGAGTTGGTTGAGAAATTGAGGTTTTGCTCCTGGAATCTCAATTCTATTCCACTGATCTATATGCCTGTTCCTGTACCAATACTAAGCTGTTTTGATGATTGTGGCTTTATAGTAAAGTTTGAAGTCTGGTAATGTGATACCACTTGCTTTGTTTTTTTGCTGAGGATTGTTCTGGATATTCTTGGACGTTTGTGTTTCCATATGAATTCCCATGTTGTTTTCTAGGTCTGAGAAGAATGTTGCTGGTAATTTGATGGGTATTGCATTGAATTTGTAGATTGCCTTAGGTAAGATGGACATCTTCACAATGTTGATTCTTCCAATACATGAGCATGGGATATTTTTCCACTTGTTTGTGTCATCTTTGATTTCTTTGAGCAGTGTTTTGTAGTTTTCATTGTAAAGGTCTTTCACGTTTCTGGTTAGGAAGATGCCAAGGTATTTCATTTTTTTGGTGGCTATTGTGAATGAAATTGTGTTTTTTATTTGGGTTTCTGTTTGTTTATTATTGGTGTAGAGAAATGTGATTGTCTTTTGGACATTTATTTTGTATCCTGAGACTTTGCCAAAGGCCTTTATCAGTGTAAGGAGGTTTTTAACAGATTCTCTTGGGTTTTCAAGGTACACAATCATATTCGCCTACAAAAAAAGCCCTGGTCCAGATGGCTTTCCAGCAGAATTCTACAAGACATTTAAGGAGGAGCTGATACCAATCCTACTGAAGGTATTCCAGGTGATTGAAAAAGATGGAACTCTCAACAAAGAAAGGGAACTACAGGCCAATATCTTTGATGAACATAGATGCTAAAATTCTCAACAAGATCCTAGCAAACCGGATTCAACAATATATCTGAAAAATCATCCATCATGACCAAGTAGGCTTCATTCCTGGGATGCAAGGCTGGTTCAACATTCGTAAAACCATAAATGTAATTAAATACATCAACACATGTCAAAACAAAAGCCACATGGTTATATCATTGGATGCAGAAAAAGCTTTTGATAAAATCCAGCCCCCCTTCTTGATAAAAACCCTTGAACATCTAGGCATACGGGGAACATACCTCAAAATAGTGAAAGCCATCTACAAGAAACCCACAGCCAGCATACTCCTAAATGGACAAAAATTGGAACCATTTCCCCTGAAAACTGGAGCAAGACAAGGATGCCCACTCTTACCCCTCCTGTTCAACATAGTATTGGAAGTCCTGGCTCGAGCAATCAGAGAAGAGAAGGCAATAAGGGGTATCCAAATAGGAAAAGAGGAAGTCAAGTATCTCTCTTTGCAGATGAGAAATCTTTCAATTCAAAGATTAGGACCATCTAATAAGTGTGTATAGTCAAGGTCTTGAAATCGGGTAACTTCTGTAGACAAATATTATAATGATAGGCATTTTCTCCATCCGGTTGTTTGGGTTTCACCAAATTTATCAATGCTTGGTTCACATTCTGAGCTCCTATGATATCCAGTGCTTTGTCCAGGTAAGGGACAAAGGTGTCTGAAACTCCTTGGCAGTGGAGACATTTTATTTGAGATCTCTAGTACCTTGCAAATATTTGATGGATTCGGTGGTGTCTTCAGAGTGACAATGTAACTGCTTGTGTCCAAGCACACATGCTTTCTTCATGGCATCCACAGTGAACATGAGACATTCATGCGTGTCTTACTACTTGTACCTGTGGAAGCCAGTAACTAATGCATGCAAGGTGGATAGCATCACCAGGATAGTGGAGGACCCGAGTAATGTGAGCTGGCATAGCGCACAGCATGCAAAATCCCTGACTGTGACAGATTTCTGAGCACTCCTGGGACAGCATATAGTTGGCCAGAGGTGGTGTTTATGTCAGACACTGTAGTGTAGTGCAGCATTTATTTAATAGGAGTTTCCCATATTTTGGAGCCCAGTGCCTAGCACCAGAAGGTCTCTTCAAGGTCAGTGGAAGTTTCTTCTTGAGATCCACATAGTAAGACAGGCTGAGATCAGTTTCAGATGACAGTGATAAGTTCTTATGTAGATAAGGACTCCAGTGGACTTTAGCATCAGCAGTCTTTAGTTGAGAAGGTTCAAATTTCAGAAAGACATTGAGCTGAAACTCATCTCCCAAGTGGAGTGAAGCAGCCTCTCTGTCTCCAGTAACAATGATCTCAAGGTTTCCCTGATGGGACCTCAAGTTCCAGAAAGATGATTCCTCTTTCAAGAAAGCCTCCAAATGACAGGCTTTCTCATATCATGAGTCCATTTTATGTGTCACCCTACCTACCATGCCCTGCACACCCACTCAATGGATCATCCCATCCACCATGCCCTTCATACCCACTTATCAGGTGTCAGATGCACCAATTAAATCTAAGCACTTGATTGAATTAGGACTGATAGGGTGTGGTCTCTTGCATTCTCCAGATAATTCAATGGACATAGTCCACATTACTGTTTATAGAATACCTGAAGAAAACTTAGTTATAAGGAATGTGCATGAATATGCTAAAAGAGGAACTGGGTTAGGGCAGTGGTCATATATTTGTCTTAGCTCTTTCAAAAGAAAGAAAGGACGAATGCTGGGAGAAGTGAAGTG
>NW_007219004.1:0-947 GCF_000164805.1 Carlito syrichta | reverse complement strand
GGGGGGGGGGGGGTTGTAACATAATATTAATAAGGGTACCTGATCTCAAACCAGGTGAAGTGGGGACCAAAAGGAGACCCAAACTTTACCTGTACCATGACCACTTGTATACTTAATCCTAAATTGTACCCCACATCTTTAAAAGAAAATTTTAAAAAAGAAAATTTTAAAAAAGGAAATATTTCTCTGGCAGCAGGGTAGAGGATGAGTTGGAGGTAAGAAAAACTGGTGAGAAACCAACTAGAATGATACAGATGCTAGTTTATGATAAAGCTGATTTTGGACATCTACGCTTTTGTGACAAAGAGGTCACATCCTTTCTCAAATTATTGGCATATAAAAACTTTAGTTCGGAGATTTTTATTTCAGTAGATAAAAGAGACTGACTACCTCTGGGCAGAAAATTTTACAAGAATTGCAGGGTGAGATGAAAATGCAGTTGTTGTCTTGATTGGAATTATAAGCTTTAACTGGCTCCCTCTGCAACCCTAAAGCTCGAAGCCTTGAATGCCAGTGAGAATGTAGATTCATGGAGGTTATGCCATTTTGGGGTGATTCATGGAGGTTATGCCATTTTTGATCAAAAACTGCTGAACACTTAGCACGGTGTGGGCAGGTGCGTTTATAAATCACCCACCATGAAAGGGGCAAATGCAATGAAACAGTCTCCAAATAAATTCACTGAAGCTGAATGCAACCTCTCACAATGCTAGCTGGTATACTGATATCAGATTCCTACAACACTTACCTAGCAGGGGAAGCCTGTACTACAAGGAGCCCACCCTCCAGAAAATAATTCTGGGTTTTCTGGGTTCCCCTCGAATGTAACTGAAATAACACAATACTCAACTTTTTTTTATATGTGGTATACTCTCATATTTTCTTGTCTATTTTACTCTTTTATTTCATGTTTGTTTGTTTTTAATGCCAGCCTTGATGCACTCTAT
>NW_007219003.1:0-7974 GCF_000164805.1 Carlito syrichta | reverse complement strand
ACCTGCTGGGCTCCAGTGATCCTTCCACCTCAGCCTTCCAAGTAGCCGGAATTACAGGCATGCACTACCACACCTGGATGATTTTTTGATTTATTGTAGAGATGAGGTCTCACTGCCCAGGCGGGTCTCGAACCCGTGGGCTCAGGCAATCCACTCACCTCAGCCTCCCAAAGGTGCGGGATTACAGGCTGAGCCACTGAGCCCGGCTAGGTACTAATTCTTAACATTAGAACCGGAAATGTCAAATTTGCATGATAATATGAAACATTAATGAAAATGATTCCTGGGAGATAATTCTCCATGGGTCTTCTGAATCTCTGCATGTTTTGCAAGCAGAAGCACTGTCTTTTCTTCCAGGCTAGCTTTTCAAAGATACTTGAATATCAAACAGCCTTGGACAATAAAGATGTGTGACCCTCTAAAGCAGAGAGAAGTTTTACTTACTGTTCAGTATAAAGATAATCACTGGTTTCTTGGCAAAGGTTAAACAGGTTTGTTTGCTACACATTATAACAGATTCAGTTTTTCTAAGCCAGAGTTTCCAAGCTCTGATGCTGTGTACAGCAATTATTTGGGTCACACTCCATGATTCCTGTAAGATTTGATGGGCAAGGCTCAGACACGAATCTGGATCTCCTGCTTTGTGTTATGCTGTAAATAAGAAAAGCCATTGTCTCTGACCCAGGAGTCTCATGTCCTCTGCCAAGATCCATAAACTGTGACAAACTAACACATTAACTTGCAAGTAGGGTAAATCTCAGACCCTTTCCAATTCTTAACAATGCTCAGATCTGCCTTTCTAACAAGTGCTCAATAAACACAGCTACACAGAAGGTGTCATGGAAAGACTTTCAGAAGACACAGATATCTCAATTTTCTTTCAAAACCTAAAAACTGGGGCTTTGTAGTAACTTCTGAATCCTGTTGTAGTTTGGGTGAGTCATAAGATTTCTAGTAGCTTTATCGTGTGAATAGCATACTTTATATGTTTAATTTTGCTATATTTTCCAAACTGCCAATATTTCTAAATTTCAATTCCCACAATAAAATTTAAACCTCTTGATATGGAAAGTTTAAATACGGGGTCGTTAATCTTTTAAAAATTAAATTAATCAACTTTAAAAGTAACAGTTAAATGCTTTAAAAAATTTTAAGTGTAGAAGAAAGAAAAAACCAACCTAATTTTCATATGTATTACTGTTCTTACAGTTCTTGTCATTTTATTTTTAAATGATTGTCCATTACATGTGAGTAAGGCTCATCTTTTGAAGAGCACTTTTGGACTAACCTGGCATATTCCTTATCAAAAATTAAACAAGTCTGAACATGGGTGTTCTGTCAATCAGATACTTAGCCATGTTACAGGCTGCAACTGATGTACAAATCCATTACTCAGGCATAAAAAGCTTTACCAAAAACAAATTAAATAGCTTTATAGCTCTTAGCTGGATACATTGCTAAAATATGCAAGGGGTGAAATATGTATGAGACTTCTTTAAGAGGAGACATTGAAACCAGGAGCCAACTACTTCTCAGCAGCGCAAATTATACTCCAACTCTTTGTATTTTCATGTCTTGTCTTTTCTGTCTTATTTAGATTGTAAACTCAAGGGGGGGCAGGGAAGATCTATTCCTTATATTCTATCAGCTAGTAAAGCATATTCCTATTTGTACTTCTATTGCAAATAAATATTTATTGCCAAGAAAGGAATTAATTTTTTATATAAAAAAGATATTAACAGGGAATTTAGGCAGGCTTGATTTCTGGCTTACAAGGAAAATATAGATAAGCCATTTCAACTTTCCCGTTATTTTTTTTTTTTGTTTTCTCTAATGAAATGAAAGTATTAATTTTCCTCTCCCAGGCTATAGTGTGAGGTTTCATTATACAATACTTGTGAAGTTAATTTAGCACCTCAGAAAACTGGTGTTATATAAACAACAAATACTATTACCATCATTTGGTTGAGTTTTATAACATCCCAGTAGTTTCAGCCAAGAGCACTGAGGAAGATGTCTGAAGGGTCACTACATTTCATAGAAAATTTGTTCTATTTTTTTTTCACTAGCAAACATAGCACTGTGTGTTATAATGAAGCAGTTCAGTTCTGCACATATGGCAGAGAGAAATGCTTAAGGTATCATTGGCTAGCCCATCCCGAGAAGGAAACACGTTCTCTCTCAACTCTCAGTTCCTTAGAAGTCAAAGGGATGTTTCAAAGGGAAGAATGCTCTTTGTAACATTTTAAAACCTATTTCGTTACCCTAGTGATTTCTACAGTTTTAATCTTCCCCAAAATACTTCCAAGATGGCAGAACATGTTCAAGTGAGCTACGGCTACTGTAAATAACCTTTTTTTCTAAAGACCTCAAGGAGAAATTTCACTGATGTCGTATCGCCACACCAAGCCATGTTCTAACTGACTCAACTTATAACACACGGAAAAGCTAATGCTGCCAATTACTTCCAACTCATCACACAATAAGGAGCATTAATATCTGACTTTTTGTTCAAGGTCTTCCAAAGAATTAAAACTCTATAAAAGAAACTGCTCTTTAGAGAAAAAAAAGAAAAGAAAAGCTATGTTAGCTCTGGGTAAAAAGAATGCAGAGAGAAGTTTTAACGTTCTGAGTTGAGTTGCAGTCAACAACTTATCTCCAGGCCACACTTTCTGAGGTCAGGCTGAGACCCTGCCATCTGAAGCTCAAATGCAAACTCAACAGCAGGTAGCACCATGTGGTCATTTTCCTTAAATGACCCAATCTGGATTTCCAAGAATTGTTTCATTTGTTCAAAACTCAATAAAGGCTGTGTAGTGTGAGGTTTCTGTATACAATATCTGTGAATTTAGATTGAGCGATGTATACACAGTAGAACAAAAACTCTTAACCAAATTAAAAATTTTTAAATTGGAGTGTAAAACATCAGGTTTCTAAATATAATTTAACTTATTAAAAATGCATCATCTTCTACTCTTTATCACTTAAAAACCTCATCAAAGAACACATTGAATTTTATTTAAGTTGGGAAAATGTGCCCTAAACCATCTCAATCAAAGGCAAAGTTTAAATTATATATAAGGGGTGAATAATAGGATTCTTTGAACACATATAGGGAGATCAAAATATAAATCCATTTAAAAATAATACAGGCTGGATCTGGGCACATCAACTCACACCAAGAAGTTAAGGTATTCTTATTTCCAGTTAAATATGCATTTCTGTTTTTATGTTAATATGAGTTCAGGAATTCTCCTTGAAAGAGTCAATGATATCCTAAAATTACAGATTTGAGCAACTGAAGCATAATCAATTATCTTGTCCATCTAGAAAAGGGAGTGTTTGAACTGAAAGAGTATTAAATAAGAAAAGGTATGTTCTTGACTAACTTATTTTCATTTTTCCAGAAAGAGCAACTGCCTGGCACAAAAGGACCAAAGTAGTTAACAACAGAGCCAGGATGAAGATCAATTTGATGCCGTTCCCTGTTCATATGCTGTCTCTCCACTAGTCCTCATGTCTTGCTGTGGTTGTGTGATTGTGCTAAGTATAAGATATTAGACTCCTTTTGAAATAATTAAAAATAAGTTAAAATTATTTTTGTTTGTAATATGTCATATTAGTGATAGTGTAGCTTAGTGGTTGGCAAACAATGGTACTGAGTCAAATCTGGACAGTCACATGTTTTTGTCAATAAAGTTAAATCAAACACAGCTTCACTAGTTCATTTATATAATATCTGTGAATGCTTTTGCACTATTACAGCAGAGCTGAGCAGTTGTGACAGACACCTTATGGTCCCAAAGCCTAATCATTTAATATCTACCCCTTTGGTCCGTTCCCAGTCACTGGAACATTGCTGATTGTTTAACAGAGAAAAACATCTTAATTAAATGACTTTTTAAAATAACAAATACTTCTCCAATGGGATGAATGCTTAAGGAAGAATAAATATGTCTCAGGTAATGTGTATTGTGCTGATCAATTTCACAAGGCCATCCAAATTCCCAATTTTCCTTCACATGTAGGAGACACCAAGACTCTATACATTTCTATGCAGTTCTTCTTGGATTTTGTAAAGTTTGCAAAGCCTAAGAAAAAAGAAATGACTCTTACTCTGTAGCGTTTGGTACAGAATCAGACCCTGAGACACTACATTTCTGATTTTGGAACCAAAGCAAATATTATTTAAAATGGAACAGCTTTTTTATTTCTATTGATGAAAAAAAATAAACTACAATGAAATCATACTGTTGTGCCTTACTAGAAGTGAGGACTCCTCTCCCAGGACGGCTTCCTTAACTGTGTAATTTGGCCAGGACACCACAGTCACTTTCAAATACACTGTGGTATTTAACATGCACTATCCATTGAAATCTACTCCTTGAGCTCATAATTGACAATAGACAAGCATATATAGGACGACATAACAAAAGAGGTTTCACAATAATGGATAGCTTCAAGATCCAGTATCTTGATTTCCAATTTAATAAGAAAAGGTGCGGGATGAAACCCTGGATCAAATTCTCTGCAGGTAATAACGTAACACATTAACTCTCTACAGGAAGGACATAAATCTCAATTACTAAAAAAGACTCATCACTCAGTTGTCTTGGTGTCATGTCTGCTTTTTTAAAACAATTACCGTGGGTTAGATTTTAAAAATTCTTTCTAACAGATAGGTGCTGTACTTTGTGATCATTACACATGATTTCATGGCTTACACAATTTAAAATATGGGTAACTGATTCCTTTTTTAGAAAAAAAGAAAGAAAAGAGAAATTTCTTCTTTCAGAGTTTTCCTTTACAGTGGGAAAAAGCCAATCTGGTTACCTTCTTAATGTTAAACAATGTAACTCTGCCATCTAGCGGCCATCACTGGGAACACAACTCTGGAGCACAGCTCTGCTTATAAACCCTAAACTGATTTATTTTATTTAGCGCTAAACAATTACTTTTCAATAAAAACATAAAATATAAATTTACAAATATAACAAGAAAGTAAATTGTGTATACTTAACAGAGCATACATTAAAGGCAATTAATTACCTTCCAAATGAAATACACTTAATTCTACACTAGAAACTGATGAGGTATTATATTTATTTAAAATACTTAGAATTAAATCCATATAGACTTGGGAACTGTATTACCCATTCTATTGTTAGAGCTTTACAAATATCTAAATTTATAAGTTAAATTTTAATGAATGCCTAAACAATTGTTCCAAATAAAAATTTCATTTCAAAAACTTTTCTGTGATATTTAAAAGACAGGTGACTCTGTCCTCACTCTTCTGTCCCACTCCAATTATCATATGGTTTGTTCACTCATTTCCTGCATTTTCCCTACTTCTCTCATACTACAATTTCCAAACACATTTGTAATATACAACTTTTAGCTTTAAAAATATAAAATTCCCTTATAGAAAGCCATTATCACTGAGATTTCCTAACTAGAATAATCAGATTAGCTTTCAGCATAAATTATACGTTAAATAACATTTTGTCAATGTTCCTTTTGTTTTCTCCCGGTAGTCTCATTTGCATAATACTTTCGTCATAATACACATGAACAATTAAGTAAATATTTATAATATAAAGAACAAGGTGTCATAAAAAGGTACTTGATTATGTATAGAATAAGAACATTGAAGCCAGCCATGGTGGCTCATGCCAGTAATCCCAGCACTTTGAAAGACCAAGGTGGGAGAATTGCTTGAGCCCAGGAGTTTGCGACTAGCCTGGGCAACACAGCGATACCTGGTCTATAATAAACGTTTTTTAAAAATTAGTCAGGTATGCGGGTGTGATGGTGCATACCTGTCATCCCAGCTACTTAAGAGGCTGATGCAGGTGGATTACTTGAGCTCAGGAGTTGGAGGCCACGGTAAGTCCTGATCATGACACTGCACTCCAGCCTGCAACAGAGATCCTGACTCAAAACAAAAAAAAGAAAAACAAAACAAGTTCAAGGAAACATTACTTCATAAGTTTGTAAAGTTTAGAGAGATGTATTTATTAACAATAACTTTTATATTTATTATATTTTGTTTTAATGCATTATTTTAGGCATAATTTCCAATATGGTATCTTTCATTTTCCTTCTTCTGACTATGTCTAAAATCCCATAGGTCTCATGAAGGGTAAGATTCACCCGAGTATAAAATAATTTGAAGATCCAGGTTAAAAAAAAAAAAAAGAAGAATCAAATGGTAATCTCCTGAAGCCCATGTACTTATTCCTAAACCCTAAGTTCAGTTTTTATATTTCTAAGGCTCATTTACATATTCCTAAACCCAAACATACGTATATTTTGATATACACTCACATGTTTCATAAACAGACAATAAGTTATCTTGGGAACTAACTTTTAAAAGTTAGCAGGTATGGGCTGGGTGCAGTGACTCATGCCTGTAATCCCAGCACTTTGGGAGGCCAAGATGAGTGGATTGCCAGAGTTCATGGGTTGCCAGAGCCCATGGGTTTGAGACCAGCCTGGGCAACATGGTGAGAACTGGTCTGTACAATAAATCAAAAAATTAGGCGGGCGTGGTTGTGTGCACCTGTAGTTCCAGCTACTTGGAAGGTTGAGGTGGAAGGATCGCCTGAACCCAGCAGGGGGAGGCTGCAGTGGCCATGAGCGTGCCAGTGCACTTCAGCCTGGGTAACGGAGTGAGACTCTGACTCAACTAACTAGCTAAATAAATAAATAAAAATAAAAATTTGGAGTGTGGAATAAATGTGATATAACCTTGCATCTGCAAAACAGTTTTTGCTGGTACCAAGGAGTATGAAAACTTTGGGGGTCAACAGCAAAGTAGTGGACACTTATGTTTTGTATCTCAAAATTATAAATGCCACATGTCATGGTTCTTTCCATCCGTAATGTTCTTTGCATATAAATATGCATGGGACCATATACATGTTATAGTAGGTTCTTGTTTAAATGTTAATGCTCAATTCAAAAATCTCGTATGACTATAGATTTCATTTTACTTTTAAATTAATAATCACTAAATCCACTTAAGGTTGGATCAGCAAGATTTAGTTTCAAGGTCACTAATGTATCACATTCTGATCTTAGGCTGATTTGTTTTATTCCTCAAAATCAGTATTTAATTGTAAATGGAAGCACTAGCACAAGAAAACTTTAACATGTTTAGAATGAGAGCCTGTTTGACCTGTGGATACAAGAAAAACTCATGTTTTTCACACACATACACATACACACACACACACATGCACAC
Source organism: Carlito syrichta (assembly GCF_000164805.1). Taxonomy (NCBI): domain Eukaryota; kingdom Metazoa; phylum Chordata; class Mammalia; order Primates; family Tarsiidae; genus Carlito; species Carlito syrichta. Next base: position 725 of record NW_007219003.1, on the reverse strand, counting down.
ACACACACACACACACACACACACACCCTCTCAACCACCTGAGAGAGTTAACTGCTGCCTCCTTGTATCATTCATGGGGAGGGGGATGTTGAATTGGATGGAGCAGCACCATGAGAACCACAAAATACCGTAAATGTCAGGGACTCTTGCTTTAGATGACATGAGGCAATAACTTTAAAGAAGAAGAAAACTAGATTTCAGTTTATATAGAGGAAAACAAAAAAGAGAAAAATATTTTTAATCCTAAGGCAATGACTAAAATAAATGATATGTTTATGATGAGTATTACTGTACAGGAAGTTATTTTTACTTTGCACTGTGGAAAACTTATTACAAGTTCCAGGCACTCACTGTCTGCTCCATGCTAGAAAATGGACAAATGAATTTATAATCCAAATGTGTAACAGAGAACCCCAGGAATGTACCACCAGGCCAGCCTCCTTTGTGCAAATGCTTACATTTTCTAGGCCCAGGAGCACAAGAAGTGGGATCGTGTCATTGCCCCTTGAGTCCATTCCTCCAGAGACACCATTCCATCATGGTCGTAGTCAATTTCTTCCATCATTTCCTGGAGGACCTGGGGTAGAGAAGATGAGGAAAAATGTGCAATCAATCCACAAAATTAATTTCATGTGCTAAAATTGTGAAAAATTAATTTCACAAAGCACTTGAGTTGGTTGTAACAAATGGTAACTAGCAGGGATAAATGTCTCGGTAACTTAGTA
>NW_007219002.1:0-4176 GCF_000164805.1 Carlito syrichta | reverse complement strand
ACCTGCTGGGCTCCAGTGATCCTTCCACCTCAGCCTTCCAAGTAGCCGGAATTACAGGCATGCACTACCACACCTGGATGATTTTTTGATTTATTGTAGAGATGAGGTCTCACTGCCCAGGCGGGTCTCGAACCCGTGGGCTCAGGCAATCCACTCACCTCAGCCTCCCAAAGGTGCGGGATTACAGGCTGAGCCACTGAGCCCGGCTAGGTACTAATTCTTAACATTAGAACCGGAAATGTCAAATTTGCATGATAATATGAAACATTAATGAAAATGATTCCTGGGAGATAATTCTCCATGGGTCTTCTGAATCTCTGCATGTTTTGCAAGCAGAAGCACTGTCTTTTCTTCCAGGCTAGCTTTTCAAAGATACTTGAATATCAAACAGCCTTGGACAATAAAGATGTGTGACCCTCTAAAGCAGAGAGAAGTTTTACTTACTGTTCAGTATAAAGATAATCACTGGTTTCTTGGCAAAGGTTAAACAGGTTTGTTTGCTACACATTATAACAGATTCAGTTTTTCTAAGCCAGAGTTTCCAAGCTCTGATGCTGTGTACAGCAATTATTTGGGTCACACTCCATGATTCCTGTAAGATTTGATGGGCAAGGCTCAGACACGAATCTGGATCTCCTGCTTTGTGTTATGCTGTAAATAAGAAAAGCCATTGTCTCTGACCCAGGAGTCTCATGTCCTCTGCCAAGATCCATAAACTGTGACAAACTAACACATTAACTTGCAAGTAGGGTAAATCTCAGACCCTTTCCAATTCTTAACAATGCTCAGATCTGCCTTTCTAACAAGTGCTCAATAAACACAGCTACACAGAAGGTGTCATGGAAAGACTTTCAGAAGACACAGATATCTCAATTTTCTTTCAAAACCTAAAAACTGGGGCTTTGTAGTAACTTCTGAATCCTGTTGTAGTTTGGGTGAGTCATAAGATTTCTAGTAGCTTTATCGTGTGAATAGCATACTTTATATGTTTAATTTTGCTATATTTTCCAAACTGCCAATATTTCTAAATTTCAATTCCCACAATAAAATTTAAACCTCTTGATATGGAAAGTTTAAATACGGGGTCGTTAATCTTTTAAAAATTAAATTAATCAACTTTAAAAGTAACAGTTAAATGCTTTAAAAAATTTTAAGTGTAGAAGAAAGAAAAAACCAACCTAATTTTCATATGTATTACTGTTCTTACAGTTCTTGTCATTTTATTTTTAAATGATTGTCCATTACATGTGAGTAAGGCTCATCTTTTGAAGAGCACTTTTGGACTAACCTGGCATATTCCTTATCAAAAATTAAACAAGTCTGAACATGGGTGTTCTGTCAATCAGATACTTAGCCATGTTACAGGCTGCAACTGATGTACAAATCCATTACTCAGGCATAAAAAGCTTTACCAAAAACAAATTAAATAGCTTTATAGCTCTTAGCTGGATACATTGCTAAAATATGCAAGGGGTGAAATATGTATGAGACTTCTTTAAGAGGAGACATTGAAACCAGGAGCCAACTACTTCTCAGCAGCGCAAATTATACTCCAACTCTTTGTATTTTCATGTCTTGTCTTTTCTGTCTTATTTAGATTGTAAACTCAAGGGGGGGCAGGGAAGATCTATTCCTTATATTCTATCAGCTAGTAAAGCATATTCCTATTTGTACTTCTATTGCAAATAAATATTTATTGCCAAGAAAGGAATTAATTTTTTATATAAAAAAGATATTAACAGGGAATTTAGGCAGGCTTGATTTCTGGCTTACAAGGAAAATATAGATAAGCCATTTCAACTTTCCCGTTATTTTTTTTTTTTGTTTTCTCTAATGAAATGAAAGTATTAATTTTCCTCTCCCAGGCTATAGTGTGAGGTTTCATTATACAATACTTGTGAAGTTAATTTAGCACCTCAGAAAACTGGTGTTATATAAACAACAAATACTATTACCATCATTTGGTTGAGTTTTATAACATCCCAGTAGTTTCAGCCAAGAGCACTGAGGAAGATGTCTGAAGGGTCACTACATTTCATAGAAAATTTGTTCTATTTTTTTTTCACTAGCAAACATAGCACTGTGTGTTATAATGAAGCAGTTCAGTTCTGCACATATGGCAGAGAGAAATGCTTAAGGTATCATTGGCTAGCCCATCCCGAGAAGGAAACACGTTCTCTCTCAACTCTCAGTTCCTTAGAAGTCAAAGGGATGTTTCAAAGGGAAGAATGCTCTTTGTAACATTTTAAAACCTATTTCGTTACCCTAGTGATTTCTACAGTTTTAATCTTCCCCAAAATACTTCCAAGATGGCAGAACATGTTCAAGTGAGCTACGGCTACTGTAAAAACCTTTTTTTCTAAAGACTTCAAGGAGAAATTTCACTGATGTCGTATCACCACACCAAGCCATGTTCTAACTGACTCAACTTATAACACACGGAAAAGCTAATGCTGCCAATTACTTCCAACTCATCACACAATAAGGAGCATTAATATCTGACTTTTTGTTCAAGGTCTTCCAAAGAATTAAAACTCTATAAAAGAAACTGCTCTTTAGAGAAAAAAAAGAAAAGAAAAGCTATGTTAGCTCTGGGTAAAAAGAATGCAGAGAGAAGTTTTAACGTTCTGAGTTGAGTTGCAGTCAACAACTTATCTCCAGGCCACACTTTCTGAGGTCAGGCTGAGACCCTGCCATCTGAAGCTCAAATGCAAACTCAACAGCAGGTAGCACCATGTGGTCATTTTCCTTAAATGACCCAATCTGGATTTCCAAGAATTGTTTCATTTGTTCAAAACTCAATAAAGGCTGTGTAGTGTGAGGTTTCTGTATACAATATCTGTGAATTTAGATTGAGCGATGTATACACAGTAGAACAAAAACTCTTAACCAAATTAAAAATTTTTAAATTGGAGTGTAAAACATCAGGTTTCTAAATATAATTTAACTTATTAAAAATGCATCATCTTCTACTCTTTATCACTTAAAAACCTCATCAAAGAACACATTGAATTTTATTTAAGTTGGGAAAATGTGCCCTAAACCATCTCAATCAAAGGCAAAGTTTAAATTATATATAAGGGGTGAATAATAGGATTCTTTGAACACATATAGGGAGATCAAAATATAAATCCATTTAAAAATAATACAGGCTGGATCTGGGCACATCAACTCACACCAAGAAGTTAAGGTATTCTTATTTCCAGTTAAATATGCATTTCTGTTTTTATGTTAATATGAGTTCAGGAATTCTCCTTGAAAGAGTCAATGATATCCTAAAATTACAGATTTGAGCAACTGAAGCATAATCAATTATCTTGTCCATCTAGAAAAGGGAGTGTTTGAACTGAAAGAGTATTAGATAAGAAAAGGTATGTTCTTGACTAACTTATTTTCATTTTTCCAGAAAGAGCAACTGCCTGGCACAAAAGGACCAAAGTAGTTAACAACAGAGCCAGGATGAAGATCAATTTGATGCCGTTCCCTGTTCATATGCTGTCTCTCCACTAGTCCTCATGTCTTGCTGTGGTTGTGTGATTGTGCTAAGTATAAGATATTAGACTCCTTTTGAAATAATTAAAAATAAGTTAAAATTATTTTTGTTTGTAATATGTCATATTAGTGATAGTGTAGCTTAGCAGTTGCCAAACAATGGTACTGAGTCAAATCTGGACAGTCAGATGTTTTTGTCAATAAAGTTAAATCAAACACAGCTTCACTAGTTCATATATATAATATCTGTGAATGCTTTTGCACTATTACAGCAGAGCTGAGCAGTTGTGACAGACACCTTATGGTCCCAAAGCCTAATCATTTAATATCTACCCCTTTGGTCCGTTCCCAGTCACTGGAACATTGCTGATTGTTTAACAGAGAAAAATATCTTAATTAAATGACTTTTTAAAATAACTAATACTTCTCCAATGGGATGAATGCTTAAGGAAGAATAAATATGTCTCAGGTAATGTGTATTGTGCTGATCAGTATCACAAGGCCATCCAAATTCCCAATTTTCCTTCACATGTAGGAGACACCAAGACTCTATACAATTTCTATGCAGTTCTTCTTGGATTTTGTAAAGTTTGCAAAGCCTAAGAAAAAAGAAATGACTCTTACTCTGTAGTGTTTGGTACAGAATCAGACCCTGAGACACTACATTTCTGATTTTGGAACCAA
>NW_007219001.1:0-7966 GCF_000164805.1 Carlito syrichta | reverse complement strand
ACCTGCTGGGCTCCAGTGATCCTTCCACCTCAGCCTTCCAAGTAGCCGGAATTACAGGCATGCACTACCACACCTGGATGATTTTTTGATTTATTGTAGAGATGAGGTCTCACTGCCCAGGCGGGTCTCGAACCCGTGGGCTCAGGCAATCCACTCACCTCAGCCTCCCAAAGGTGCGGGATTACAGGCTGAGCCACTGAGCCCGGCTAGGTACTAATTCTTAACATTAGAACCGGAAATGTCAAATTTGCATGATAATATGAAACATTAATGAAAATGATTCCTGGGAGATAATTCTCCATGGGTCTTCTGAATCTCTGCATGTTTTGCAAGCAGAAGCACTGTCTTTTCTTCCAGGCTAGCTTTTCAAAGATACTTGAATATCAAACAGCCTTGGACAATAAAGATGTGTGACCCTCTAAAGCAGAGAGAAGTTTTACTTACTGTTCAGTATAAAGATAATCACTGGTTTCTTGGCAAAGGTTAAACAGGTTTGTTTGCTACACATTATAACAGATTCAGTTTTTCTAAGCCAGAGTTTCCAAGCTCTGATGCTGTGTACAGCAATTATTTGGGTCACACTCCATGATTCCTGTAAGATTTGATGGGCAAGGCTCAGACACGAATCTGGATCTCCTGCTTTGTGTTATGCTGTAAATAAGAAAAGCCATTGTCTCTGACCCAGGAGTCTCATGTCCTCTGCCAAGATCCATAAACTGTGACAAACTAACACATTAACTTGCAAGTAGGGTAAATCTCAGACCCTTTCCAATTCTTAACAATGCTCAGATCTGCCTTTCTAACAAGTGCTCAATAAACACAGCTACACAGAAGGTGTCATGGAAAGACTTTCAAAAAACACAGGTATCTCAATTTTCTTTCAAAACCTAAAAACTGGGACTTTGTAGTAACTTCTGAATCCTGTTGTAGTTTGGATGAGTCATAAGATTTCTAGTAGCTTTATCGTGTGAGTAGAATACTTTATATGTTTAACTTTGCTATATTTTCCAAACTGCCAATATTTCTAAATTTCAATTCCCACAATAAAATTTAAACCTCTTGATATGGAAAGTTTAAATACGGGGTCGTTAATCTTTTAAAAATTAAATTAATCAACTTTAAAAGTAACAGTTAAATGCTTTAAAAAATTTTAAGTGTAGAAGAAAGAAAAAACCAACCTAATTTTCATATGTATTACTGTTCTTACAGTTCTTGTCATTTTATTTTTAAATGATTGTCCATTACATGTGAGTAAGGCTCATCTTTTGAAGAGCACATATGGACTAACCTGGCATATTCCTTATCAAAAAATAAACAAGTCTGAACATGGGTGTTCTGTCAATCAGATACTTAGCCATGTTACAGGCTGCAACTGATGTACAAATCCATTACTCAGGCATAAAAAGCTTTACCAAAAACAAATTAAATAGCTTTATAGCTCTTAGCTGGATACATTGCTAAAATATGCAAGGGGTGAAATATGTATGAGACTTCTTTAAGAGGAGACATTGAAACCAGGAGCCAACTACTTCTCAGCAGCGCAAATTATACTCCAACTCTTTGTATTTTCATGTCTTGTCTTTTTTGTCTTATTTAGATTGTAAACTCAAGGGGGGGCAGGGAAGATCTATTCCTTATATTCTATCAGCTAGTAAAGCATATTCCTATTTGTACTTCTATTGCAAATAAATATTTATTGCCAAGAAAGGAATTAATTTTTTATATAAAAAAGATATTAACAGGGAATTTAGGCAGGCTTGATTTCTGGCTTACAAGGAAAATATAGATAAGCCATTTCAACTTTCCCGTTATTTTTTTTTTTTGTTTTCTCTAATGAAATGAAAGTATTAATTTTCCTCTCCCAGGCTATAGTGTGAGGTTTCATTATACAATACTTGTGAAGTTAATTTAGCACCTCAGAAAACTGGTGTTATATAAACAACAAATACTATTACCATCATTTGGTTGAGTTTTATAACATCCCAGTAGTTTCAGCCAAGAGCACTGAGGAAGATGTCTGAAGGGTCACTACATTTCATAGAAAATTTGTTCTATTTTTTTTTCACTAGCAAACATAGCACTGTGTGTTATAATGAAGCAGTTCAGTTCTGCACATATGGCAGAGAGAAATGCTTAAGGTATCATTGGCTAGCCCATCCCGAGAAGGAAACACGTTCTCTCTCAACTCTCAGTTCCTTAGAAGTCAAAGGGATGTTTCAAAGGGAAGAATGCTCTTTGTAACATTTTAAAACCTATTTCGTTACCCTAGTGATTTCTACAGTTTTAATCTTCCCCAAAATACTTCCAAGATGGCAGAACATGTTCAAGTGAGCTACGGCTACTGTAAATAACCTTTTTTTCTAAAGACCTCAAGGAGAAATTTCACTGATGTCGTATCGCCACACCAAGCCATGTTCTAACTGACTCAACTTATAACACACGGAAAAGCTAATGCTGCCAATTACTTCCAACTCATCACACAATAAGGAGCATTAATATCTGACTTTTTGTTCAAGGTCTTCCAAAGAATTAAAACTCTATAAAAGAAACTGCTCTTTAGAGAAAAAAAAGAAAAGAAAAGCTATGTTAGCTCTGGGTAAAAAGAATGCAGAGAGAAGTTTTAACGTTCTGAGTTGAGTTGCAGTCAACAACTTATCTCCAGGCCACACTTTCTGAGGTCAGGCTGAGACCCTGCCATCTGAAGCTCAAATGCAAACTCAACAGCAGGTAGCACCATGTGGTCATTTTCCTTAAATGACCCAATCTGGATTTCCAAGAATTGTTTCATTTGTTCAAAACTCAATAAAGGCTGTGTAGTGTGAGGTTTCTGTATACAATATCTGTGAATTTAGATTGAGCGATGTATACACAGTAGAACAAAAACTCTTAACCAAATTAAAAATTTTTAAATTGGAGTGTAAAACATCAGGTTTCTAAATATAATTTAACTTATTAAAAATGCATCATCTTCTACTCTTTATCACTTAAAAACCTCATCAAAGAACACATTGAATTTTATTTAAGTTGGGAAAATGTGCCCTAAACCATCTCAATCAAAGGCAAAGTTTAAATTATATATAAGGGGTGAATAATAGGATTCTTTGAACACATATAGGGAGATCAAAATATAAATCCATTTAAAAATAATACAGGCTGGATCTGGGCACATCAACTCACACCAAGAAGTTAAGGTATTCTTATTTCCAGTTAAATATGCATTTCTGTTTTTATGTTAATATGAGTTCAGGAATTCTCCTTGAAAGAGTCAATGATATCCTAAAATTACAGATTTGAGCAACTGAAGCATAATCAATTATCTTGTCCATCTAGAAAAGGGAGTGTTTGAACTGAAAGAGTATTAGATAAGAAAAGGTATGTTCTTGACTAACTTATTTTCATTTTTCCAGAAAGAGCAACTGCCTGGCACAAAAGGACCAAAGTAGTTAACAACAGAGCCAGGATGAAGATCAATTTGATGCCGTTCCCTGTTCATATGCTGTCTCTCCACTAGTCCTCATGTCTTGCTGTGGTTGTGTGATTGTGCTAAGTATAAGATATTAGACTCCTTTTGAAATAATTAAAAATAAGTAAAATTATTTTTGTTTGTAATATGTCATATTAGTGATAGTGTAGCTTAGTGGTTGGCAAACAATGGTACTGAGTCAAATCTGGACAGTCACATGTTTTTGTCAATAAAGTTAAATCAAACACAGCTTCACTAGTTCATTTATATAATATCTGTGAATGCTTTTGCACTATTACAGCAGAGCTGAGCAGTTGTGACAGACACCTTATGGTCCCAAAGCCTAATCATTTAATATCTACCCCTTTGGTCCGTTCCCAGTCACTGGAACATTGCTGATTGTTTAACAGAGAAAAACATCTTAATTAAATGACTTTTTAAAATAACAAATACTTCTCCAATGGGATGAATGCTTAAGGAAGAATAAATATGTCTCAGGTAATGTGTATTGTGCTGATCAATTTCACAAGGCCATCCAAATTCCCAATTTTCCTTCACATGTAGGAGACACCAAGACTCTATACAATTTCTATGCAGTTCTTCTTGGATTTTGTAAAGTTTGCAAAGCCTAAGAAAAAAGAAATGACTCTTACTCTGTAGTGTTTGGTACAGCATCAGACCCTGAGACACTACATTTCTGATTTTGGAACCAAAGCAAATATTATTTAAAATGGAACAGCTTTTTTATTTTTATTGATGAAAAAAATAAACTACAATGAAATCATACTGTTGTGCCTTACTAGAAGTGAGGACTCCTCTCCCAGGACGGCTTCCTTAACTGTGTAATTTGGCCAGGACACCACAGTCACTTTCAAATACACTGTGGTATTTAACATGCACTATCCATTGAAATCTACTCCTTGAGCTCATAATTGACAATAGACAAGCATATATAGGACGACATAACAAAAGAGGTTTCACAATAATGGATAGCTTCAAGATCCAGTATCTTGATTTCCAATTTAATAAGAAAAGGTGCGGGATGAAACCCTGGATCAAATTCTCTGCAGGTAATAACGTAACACATTAACTCTCTACAGGAAGGACATAAATCTCAATTACTAAAAAAGACTCATCACTCAGTTGTCTTGGTGTCATGTCTGCTTTTTTAAAACAATTACCGTGGGTTAGATTTTAAAAATTCTTTCTAACAGATAGGTGCTGTACTTTGTGATCATTACACATGATTTCATGGCTTACACAATTTAAAATATGGGTAACTGATTCCTTTTTTAGAAAAAAAGAAAGAAAAGAGAAATTTCTTCTTTCAGAGTTTTCCTTTACAGTGGGAAAAAGCCAATCTGGTTACCTTCTTAATGTTAAACAATGTAACTCTGCCATCTAGCGGCCATCACTGGGAACACAACTCTGGAGCACAGCTCTGCTTATAAACCCTAAACTGATTTATTTTATTTAGCGCTAAACAATTACTTTTCAATAAAAACATAAAATATAAATTTACAAATATAACAAGAAAGTAAATTGTGTATACTTAACAGAGCATACATTAAAGGCAATTAATTACCTTCCAAATGAAATACACTTAATTCTACACTAGAAACTGATGAGGTATTATATTTATTTAAAATACTTAGAATTAAATCCATATAGACTTGGGAACTGTATTACCCATTCTATTGTTAGAGCTTTACAAATATCTAAATTTATAAGTTAAATTTTAATGAATGCCTAAACAATTGTTCCAAATAAAAATTTCATTTCAAAAACTTTTCTGTGATATTTAAAAGACAGGTGACTCTGTCCTCACTCTTCTGTCCCACTCCAATTATCATATGGTTTGTTCACTCATTTCCTGCATTTTCCCTACTTCTCTCATACTACAATTTCCAAACACATTTGTAATATACAACTTTTAGCTTTAAAAATATAAAATTCCCTTATAGAAAGCCATTATCACTGAGATTTCCTAACTAGAATAATCAGATTAGCTTTCAGCATAAATTATACGTTAAATAACATTTTGTCAATGTTCCTTTTGTTTTCTCCCGGTAGTCTCATTTGCATAATACTTTCGTCATAATACACATGAACAATTAAGTAAATATTTATAATATAAAGAACAAGGTGTCATAAAAAGGTACTTGATTATGTATAGAATAAGAACATTGAAGCCAGCCATGGTGGCTCATGCCAGTAATCCCAGCACTTTGAAAGACCAAGGTGGGAGAATTGCTTGAGCCCAGGAGTTTGCGACTAGCCTGGGCAACACAGCGATACCTGGTCTATAATAAACGTTTTTTAAAAATTAGTCAGGTATGCGGGTGTGATGGTGCATACCTGTCATCCCAGCTACTTAAGAGGCTGATGCAGGTGGATTACTTGAGCCCAGGAGTTGGAGGCCACGGTAAGCCCTGATCATGCCACTGCACTCCAGCCTGCAACAGAGATCCTGACTCAAAACAAAAAAAAGAAAAACAAAACAAGTTCAAGGAAACATTACTTCATAAGTTTGTAAAGTTTAGAGAGATGTATTTATTAACAATAACTTTTATATTTATTATATTTTGTTTTAATGCATTATTTTAGGCATAATTCCCAATATGGTATCCTTCATTTTCCATCTTCTGACTATGTCTAAAATCCCATAGGTCTCATGAAGGGTAAGATTCACCCGAGTATAAAATAATTGAAGATCCAGGTTAAAAAAAAAAAAAGAAGAATCAAATGGTAATCTCCTGAAGCCCATGTACTTATTCCTAAACCCTAAGTTCAGTTTTTATATTTCTAAGGCTCATTTACATATTCCTAAACCCAAACATACGTATATTTTGATATACACTCACATGTTTCATAAACAGACAATAAGTTATCTTGGGAACTAACTTTTAAAAGTTAGCAGGTATGGGCTGGGTGCAGTGACTCATGCCTGTAATCCCAGCACTTTGGGAGGCCAAGATGAGTGGATTGCCAGAGTTCATGGGTTGCCAGAGCCCATGGGTTTGAGACCAGCCTGGGCAACATGGTGAGAACTGGTCTCTACAATAAATCAAAAAATTAGGCGGGCGTGGTTGTGTGCACCTGTAGTTCCAGCTACTTGGAAGGTTGAGGTGGAAGGATCGCCTGAACCCAGCAGGGGGAGGCTGCAGTGGCCATGAGCGTGCCAGTGCACTTCAGCCTGGGTAACGGAGTGAGACTCTGACTCAACTAACTAGCTAAATAAATAAATAAAAATAAAAATTTGGAGTGTGGAATAAATGTGATATAACCTTGCATCTGCAAAACAGTTTTTGCTGGTACCAAGGAGTATGAAAACTTTGTGGGTCAACAGCAAAGTAGTGGACACTTATGTTCTGTATCTCAAAATTCTAAATGCCACATGTCATGGTTCTTTCCATCCCTAATGTTCTTTGCATCTAAATATGCATGGGACCATATACATGTTATAGTTGGTTCTTGTTTAAATGTTAATGCTCAATTCAAAAATCTCGTATGACTATAGATTTCATTTTACTTTTAAATTAATAATCACTAAATCCACTTAAGGTTGGATCAGCAAGATTTAGTTCAAGGTCACTAATGTATCACATTCTGATCTTAGGCTGATTTGTTTTATTCCTCAAAATCAGTATTTAATTGTAAATGGAAGCACTAGCACAAGAAAACTTTAACATGCTTAGAATGAGAGCCTGTTTGACCTGTGGATACAAGAAAAACTCATGTTTTTCACACACATACACATACACACACACACACACATGCACACACACACACACACACACACACCCTCTCAACCACCTGAGAGAGTTAACTGCTGCCTCCTTGTATCATTCATGGGGAGGGGGATGTTGAATTGGATGGAGCAGCACCATGAGAACCACAAAATACCGTAAATGTCAGGGACTCTTGCTTTAGATGACATGAGGCAATAACTTTAAAGAAGAAGAAAACTAGATTTCAGTTTATATAGAGGAAAACAAAAAAGAGAAAAATATTTTTAATCCTAAGGCAATGACTAAAATAAATGATATGTTTATGATGAGTATTACTGTACAGGAAGTTATTTTTACTTTGCACTGTGGAAAACTTATTACAAGTTCCAGGCACTCACTGTCTGCTCCATGCTAGAAAATGGACAAATGAATTTATAATCCAAATGTGTAACAGAGAACCCCAGGAATGTACCACCAGGCCAGCCTCCTTTGTGCAAATGCTTACATTTTCTAGGCCCAGGAGCACAAGAAGTGGGATCGTGTCATTGCCCCTTGAGTCCATTCCTCCAGAGACACCATTCCATCATGGTCGTAGTCAATTTCTTCCATCATTTCCTGGAGGACCTGGGGTAGAGAAGATGAGGAAAAATGTGCAATCAATCCACAAAATTAATTTCATGTGCTAAAATTGTGAAAAATTAATTTCACAAAGCACTTGAGTTGGTTGTAACAAATGGTAACTAGCAGGGATAAATGTCTCGGTAACTTAGTA
>NW_007219000.1:0-4424 GCF_000164805.1 Carlito syrichta | reverse complement strand
AGTATAAGATATTAGACTCCTTTTGAAATAATTAAAAATAAGTTAAAAATATTTTTGTTTGTAATATGTCATATTAGTGATAGTGTAGCTTAGCAGTTGCCAAACAATGGTACTGAGTCAAATCTGGACAGTCAGATGTTTTTGTCAATAAAGTTAAATCAAACACAGCTTCACTAGTTCATATATATAATATCTGTGAATGCTTTTGCACTATTACAGCAGAGCTGAGCAGTTGTGACAGACACCTTATGGTCCCAAAGCCTAATCATTTAATATCTACCCCTTTGGTCCGTTCCCAGTCACTGGAACATTGCTGATTGTTTAACAGAGAAAAATATCTTAATTAAATGACTTTTTAAAATAACTAATACTTCTCCAATGGGATGAATGCTTAAGGAAGAATAAATATGTCTCAGGTAATGTGTATTGTGCTGATCAGTATCACAAGGCCATCCAAATTCCCAATTTTCCTTCACATGTAGGAGACACCAAGACTCTATACAATTTCTATGCAGTTCTTCTTGGATTTTGTAAAGTTTGCAAAGCCTAAGAAAAAAGAAATGACTCTTACTCTGTAGCGTTTGGTACAGAATCAGACCCTGAGACACTACATTTCTGATTTTGGACCCAAAGCAAATATTATTTAAAATGGAACAGCTTTTTTATTTCTATTGATGAAAAAAAATAAACTACAATGAAATCATACTGTTGTGCCTTACTAGAAGTGAGGACTCCTCTCCCAGGACGGCTTCCTTAACTGTGTAATTTGGCCAGGACACCACAGTCACTTTCAAATACACTGTGGTATTTAACATGCACTATCCATTGAAATCTACTCCTTGAGCTCATAATTGACAATAGACAAGCATATATAGGACGACATAACAAAAGAGGTTTCACAATAATGGATAGCTTCAAGATCCAGTATCTTGATTTCCAATTTAATAAGAAAAGGTGCGGGATGAAACCCTGGATCAAATTCTCTGCAGGTAATAACGTAACACATTAACTCTCTACAGGAAGGACATAAATCTCAATTACTAAAAAAGACTCATCACTCAGTTGTCTTGGTGTCATGTCTGCTTTTTTAAAACAATTACCGTGGGTTAGATTTTAAAAATTCTTTCTAACAGATAGGTGCTGTACTTTGTGATCATTACACATGATTTCATGGCTTACACAATTTAAAATATGGGTAACTGATTCCTTTTTTAGAAAAAAAGAAAGAAAAGAGAAATTTCTTCTTTCAGAGTTTTCCTTTACAGTGGGAAAAAGCCAATCTGGTTACCTTCTTAATGTTAAACAATGTAACTCTGCCATCTAGCGGCCATCACTGGGAACACAACTCTGGAGCACAGCTCTGCTTATAAACCCTAAACTGATTTATTTTATTTAGCGCTAAACAATTACTTTTCAATAAAAACATAAAATATAAATTTACAAATATAACAAGAAAGTAAATTGTGTATACTTAACAGAGCATACATTAAAGGCAATTAATTACCTTCCAAATGAAATACACTTAATTCTACACTAGAAACTGATGAGGTATTATATTTATTTAAAATACTTAGAATTAAATCCATATAGACTTGGGAACTGTATTACCCATTCTATTGTTAGAGCTTTACAAATATCTAAATTTATAAGTTAAATTTTAATGAATGCCTAAACAATTGTTCCAAATAAAAATTTCATTTCAAAAACTTTTCTGTGATATTTAAAAGACAGGTGACTCTGTCCTCACTCTTCTGTCCCACTCCAATTATCATATGGTTTGTTCACTCATTTCCTGCATTTTCCCTACTTCTCTCATACTACAATTTCCAAACACATTTGTAATATACAACTTTTAGCTTTAAAAATATAAAATTCCCTTATAGAAAGCCATTATCACTGAGATTTCCTAACTAGAATAATCAGATTAGCTTTCAGCATAAATTATACGTTAAATAACATTTTGTCAATGTTCCTTTTGTTTTCTCCCGGTAGTCTCATTTGCATAATACTTTCGTCATAATACACATGAACAATTAAGTAAATATTTATAATATAAAGAACAAGGTGTCATAAAAAGGTACTTGATTATGTATAGAATAAGAACATTGAAGCCAGCCATGGTGGCTCATGCCAGTAATCCCAGCACTTTGAAAGACCAAGGTGGGAGAATTGCTTGAGCCCAGGAGTTTGCGACTAGCCTGGGCAACACAGCGATACCTGGTCTATAATAAACGTTTTTTAAAAATTAGTCAGGTATGCGGGTGTGATGGTGCATATGCCTGTCATCCCAGCTACTTAGGAGGCTGATGCAGGTGGATTACTTGAGCCCAGGAGTTGGAGGCCACGGTAAGCCCTGATCATGCCACTGCACTCCAGCCTGCAACAGAGATCTTGACTCAAAACAAAAAAAAGAAAAACAAAACAAGTTCAAGGAAACATTACTTCATAAGTTTGTAAAGTTTAGAGAGATGTATTTATTAACAATAACTTTTATATTTATTATATTTTGTTTTAATGCATTATTTTAGGCATAATTTCCAATATGGTATCTTTCATTTTCCTTCTTCTGACTATGTCTAAAATCCCATAGGTCTCATGAAGGGTAAGATTCAACTGAGTATAAAATAATTTGAAGATCCAGGTTAAAAAAAAAAAGAAGAATCAAATAGTAATCTCCTGAAGCCCATGTACTTATTCCTAAACCCTAAGTTCAGTTTTTATATTTCTAAGGCTCATTTATATATTCCTAAACCCAAACATACGTATATTTTGACATACACTCAAATGTTTCATAAACAGACAATAAGTTATCTTGGAAACTAACTTTTAAAAGTTAGCAGGTATGGGCTGAGTGCAGTGACTCATGCCTGTAATCCCAGCACTTTGGGAAGCCAAGATGAGTGGATCGCCAGAGTTCATGGGTTGCCAGAGCCCATGGGTTTGAGACCAGCCTGGGCAACATGGTGAGAACTGGTCTCTACAATAAATCAAAAAATTAGGCGGGCGTGGGTGTGTGCACCTGTAGTTCCAGCTACTTGGAAGGTTGAGGTGGAAGGATCGCCTGAACCCAGCAGGGGGAGGCTGCAGTGGCCATGAGCGTGCCAGTGCACTTCAGCCTGGGTAACGGAGTGAGACTCTGACTCAACTAACTAGCTAAATAAATAAATAAAAATAAAAATTTGGAGTGTGGAATAAATGTGATATAACCTTGCATCTGCAAAACAGTTTTTGCTGGTACCAAGGAGTATGAAAACTTTGGGGGTCAACAGCAAAGTAGTGGACACTTATGTTCTGTATCTCAAAATTCTAAATGCCACATGTCATGGTTCTTTCCATCCCTAATGTTCTTTGCATCTAAATATGCATGGGACCATATACATGTTATAGTTGGTTCTTGTTTAAATGTTAATGCTCAATTCAAAAATCTCGTATGACTATAGATTTCATTTTACTTTTAAATTAATAATCACTAAATCCACTTAAGGTTGGATCAGCAAGATTTAGTTTCAAGGTCACTAATGTATCACATTCTGATCTTAGGCTGATTTGTTTTATTCCTCAAAATCAGTATTTAATTGTAAATGGAAGCACTAGCACAAGAAAACTTTAACATGCTTAGAATGAGAGCCTGTTTGACCTGTGGATACAAGAAAAACTCATGTTTTTCACACACATACACATACACACACACACACACATGCACACACACACACACACACACACACCCTCTCAACCACCTGAGAGAGTTAACTGCTGCCTCCTTGTATCATTCATGGGGAGGGGGATGTTGAATTGGATGGAGCAGCACCATGAGAACCACAAAATACCGTAAATGTCAGGGACTCTTGCTTTAGATGACATGAGGCAATAACTTTAAAGAAGAAGAAAACTAGATTTCAGTTTATATAGAGGAAAACAAAAAAGAGAAAAATATTTTTAATCCTAAGGCAATGACTAAAATAAATGATATGTTTATGATGAGTATTACTGTACAGGAAGTTATTTTTACTTTGCACTGTGGAAAACTTATTACAAGTTCCAGGCACTCACTGTCTGCTCCATGCTAGAAAATGGACAAATGAATTTATAATCCAAATGTGTAACAGAGAACCCCAGGAATGTACCACCAGGCCAGCCTCCTTTGTGCAAATGCTTACATTTTCTAGGCCCAGGAGCACAAGAAGTGGGATCGTGTCATTGCCCCTTGAGTCCATTCCTCCAGAGACACCATTCCATCATGGTCGTAGTCAATTTCTTCCATCATTTCCTGGAGGACCTGGGGTAGAGAAGATGAGGAAAAATGTGCAATCAATCCACAAAATTAATTTCATGTGCTAAAATTGTGAAAAATTAATTTCACAAAGCACTTGAGTTGGTTGTAACAAATGGTAACTAGCAGGGATAAATGTCTCGGTAACTTAGTA
>NW_007218999.1:0-4150 GCF_000164805.1 Carlito syrichta | reverse complement strand
CCTCCGCCCAACTCCTATCCGGCTCCACCCCCTCTGGGGCGAGCAGCTGAGATAGCACCACCTGCTGGTGATTCAAGGTAACAACACCAAAACGGGAGAAACAAGCTTGAAAAACAGGCCAGATTTGAGTTGTGAACGGAGGGTGATGTGAACTGTCCTTCACAGCAGGCCAGGGGCAACTGACCATAACTGCGAACTAATTTACAAGCTTGAAAAGAAAGCTAGAAATCAGAGCTGAAAGGACATTGGACTTAAACAAAAAGTCTGAGTGTGCTCGATTGGTTCTGTTAGTTTAATGACTTAATTCTATTCCTAATGTTTTGTTCCTTTTTAAAAAAATTTTCCTCTTCCTTTTCATCTCTTTTCTCCTCTCTGTAAACCATATCTTTGTTTAGAGGAACAGCACACCAATAAGGTGGTTGGTTAGCTTGTATGTTAGCATCATTGTATGTTTTATTTTTTGTTTTATGGGAGTTGGTTAGTCTGTAGCCATGGTCTATTGCTTTTAGCTGTTTCAGTATAGGTCTCTCTCTCCATTTATTGGTGTACACTCATCTTTTTTCCCCCTTACTCTGTGCTCTCTCTATGCCCCCTTCCCCCCACTGTCTATTCCATTCTCTTCCCTCTGCTAATGACATTCTATTTCAGAGAGTAAACCTACAGCCCCACTGCATGGACAGATTCCAAGGCAGTGGGAAGTGGGTATCAGATTATCCATACACCTGTTGGCGAATACCAGGACCTGCAGATAGATTTTGAATCACAGGTCCCTCCTTAGTAAACCACAATACTGCAAAAAGGACCAACCCCAAACTACAGTGCAATTCCAGAATTGAACAAAGTAAGAGAACATACATAAAGAATAAGAGATTGAACAAACAGAAGTAAAACCAATCCCTCTACCCCTGAACAAGAGAATTAAAGAAGACGGTGATGTGGAGGGAAGGAAAAATTAGGGAGGGGGAAAAAACTGCACAAATAAAGAAAAACCAAAAGAAGAATATAGGTCTCACACAGACCCCTGGGAAATCAGACACTGAGAAAACAGATTCCACAACACAAACAATGAAGAGCCCCCAGAATGACTGGTCACATGCAACAAACAAACCCATACATCAAGACATTAATAGAGAGAATTAAAACAATTGAGGAGAGACAAGAGGAAAATAGGAAAAAGCTGATGTCAAAAATAACAGCAGTAAAGAATACTGTGATGGAAATAAATAATAAACTAATAAGCATGGAAAGCAGATTTAGCAAAGCAGAAGAAAGAATCCCAGAGCTCGAAGAACAAAACACAGAACTAACCCAAAACTGATAAAAGCATAGAAAAGAAACTCAAAAAGACAGAACAAAACCTTCACGAATTGAATGATCACTACAAGAGACCGAACCTAAGAGTAATTGGCCTTCCTGAGGCAGAGAGAGAAACAGAAGCCACACTGGAACAAACATTTCATGAAATCATTCAAGAAAACTTCCCTCATCTCATCAAGGATGAAAAAATTCAAACACAAGAGATTCAGAGAACCCCTGCAAGGCAACAAATGAGATCAATTCCCAGACATAAAATAATTCACCTAAACAAAGTAGCTACAAAAGAAAAAATCCTAAAGGCTACAAGAGAAAAACGTCAGACTATGTACCAGGGAAGACCAATTAGAATAGCAGATTTATCTACAGAAACCATACAGGTTTAAAGAACTTGGAGCCCTATCTTCAAAGTTGAAAAAGACAAACAATTTCAACTGAGAATAACCTACCCAGCGAAGCTAAGCTTCATCAGTGAGGGAGAATTGAAATCTTTCCAATCCTATCCCTACCCCTAAGAACCTATGCTGCCACAAGGCGACCTCTACAAGAAACACTTAAGAAAGTATTGAACACAGAAGAAAAGGAAAAAAGAACAACAGCATTCTTCACAAGAGTACAGGCAAAAGATTAAAAACTCACATGTTCCAACTCTAAAACCAAAAGAGAGACAACACACAAACAGGAAGACCAACAACTCTGTAAGAACATTATGGTAGGGATCAACTATCACATTTCAATAATTAGTTTGAAAGTGAATGGACTAAATGCACCACTGAAAAGACATAGAATGGCAAAATAGATAAAATATCACCAGGCAACAATCTATAGCCTTCAAGAGACTCACCTCACTAGAAAGGACACGCACAGCCTCAAAGTAAAAGACTGAGAAACAAATTTTCAGGCGAATGGAACACAAAAGAAAGGAGGAGTCACAATCTTAATTTCAGACAAAATACCTTTAAGCTATCAAAAGTTTTAAAAGATACAGAAGGCCACTACATACTGATAAAAGGTTCGATCTATCAACAAGAAATATCCATCCTAAACATATATGCACAAAATATAGGAGTACAACTTTCAGAAAGCAGCTCCTAGATAAACTAAACAAAGAGATCGAATCCAATACCATCATAGCTGGGAACTTCAACAGCCCACTCACAACCCTAGATAGATCATCAGGACAAAAAAATCAGCAACGAGATCCAAAATCTCAATGTGACTCTTGATCAAATGGACTTAATTGATACCTACAGAACCTTCCATACAAAGATCACAGAATACACATTCATCTCATCACCACATGGAATGTACTCTAAGATAGACCACATACTTGGCCATAAATCAGGCATAAGCAAATTTAAAAGGACTGAGATTTTACCATGCACCTTCTCAGACCACAGTGAAATAAAAATAAACATTAACACCAACAAGGTCCACTCAAAATACACCAAGCCATGAACACTAAACAGCATGATGTTAAACAACTCCTGGGTTGATGATGAAATCAAATCAGAGATAAAAAGATACCTGGAAACAAATGAAAATGAAGAAACATCTTACCAAAATCTTTGGGACATCACGAAAGCTGTAGTAAGAGCGCAATTTATATCCCTACAAATGCACATGAAGAAAATGGAAGGATCACAAATTAAAAACCTAAGAAGCCACCTAAAAAAGCTGGAAAAGGAAGACCACAAAAACTCTAATTTCAGCAGAAGAATCCAGATCACCAAAATAAAAGCCCAAATCCAAGACATAGAAGACAAAAAGATAATACAAAAAAATCAATGAAACAAAAAGTTGGTTCTTCGAAAGGATAAACAAGATTGATGGTCCCCTAGCTAGACCAACCATAAAAAAGAGAGAAAAAGCCCAAATAAACACAATCGGAAACACAAAAGATAAAGTCACATCTGATCCTGAAGAAATACAAAAGATCATTAGAGACTACTATGTACACTTGTATGAAATCAAACTTGAAAACCTTTCGGAAATGGAGGACTTTCTGTCATCACTCAACCTGCCTAGTTTGAAACAAGAAGAAATTGAGACCCTAAAGAGACCAATAGCAATCAAGAAAATTGACTATGTAATAAGAAAACTACCTACAAAAAAAAGTCCTGGACCACATGGCTTTCCAGCAGAATTCTACAAGACATTTAAGGAGGAGCTGATACTAATCCTACTGAAGGTATTCCAGGCAATTGAGAAAGACGGAACTCTCACCAAGTCATTTTACGAAGCTAACATCACATTGATACCCAAGCCAGGTAAAGACCCAGCAAAGAAAGAGAACTACAGGCCAATATTTTTGATAAACATAGATGCTAAAATTCTCAACAAGATCCCAGTGAACTGGATTCAACAACACATCTCAAAATCATCCATCATGACCAAGTAGGCTTCATCCCTGGGATGCAAGGATGGTTCAACATTCATAAAACAATAAATACATCAACAAATGTCAAAACAAAAACCACATGATTATATCATTAGTTGCAGAAAAAGCTTTTGATAAAATCCAGCACCCCTTCTTGATAAAAACCCTCGAATAGCTAGGCATATGGGGAACATACCTCAAAATACTAAAAGTCGTCTACAAGGAGCCCACAGTCAGCATACTCCTAAATGGACAAAAACTGAAACCACTTCCCCTGAAAATTGGAGCAAGACAGGATGCCCACTCTCATCCTTCCTGTTCATTATAGTGTTGGAAGTCCTGGCTACAGTAATCAGAGAAGAGAAGGCAATCAGGGGTATTCAAATAGGAAAAGAGGAAGTCAAGCTATCCCTCTTTGCAGATGACATGATCATGTACTTGAAAACCCAGGAGTAT
>NW_007218998.1:0-4078 GCF_000164805.1 Carlito syrichta | reverse complement strand
CCAGGCAATTGAGAAAGACGGAACTCTCACCAAGTCATTTTACGAAGCTAACATCACATTGATACCCAAGCCAGGTAAAGACCCAGCAAAGAAAGAGAACTACAGGCCAATATTTTTGATAAACATAGATGCTAAAAATCTCAACAAGATCCTAGTGAACTGGATTCAACAACACATATCAAAATCATCCATCATGACCAAGTAGGCTTCATCCCTGGGATGCAAGGCTGGTTCAACATTCATAAAACAATAAATACATCAACAAATGTCAAAACAAAAACCACATGATTATATCATTAGTTGCAGAAAAAGCTTTTGATAAAATCCAGCACCCCTTCTTGATAAAAACCCTCGAATAGCTAGGCATATGGGGAACATACCTCAAAATACTAAAGGTCATCTACAAGGAGCCCACAGTCAGCATACTCCTAAATGGACAAAAACTGGAACCACTTCCCCTGAAAATTGGAGCAAAACAGGATGCCCACTCTCATCCTTCCTGTTCATTATAGGGTTGGAAGTCCTGGCTACAGTAATCAGAGAAGAGAAGGCAATCAGGGGTATTCAAATAGGAAAAGAGGAAGTCAAGCTATCCCTCTTTGCAGATGACATGATCATGTACTTTGAAAACCCAAGAGTATTGGTCAAAAACCTCCTTACACTGATAAAAGCCTTTGGCAAAGTCTTATGATATAAAATAAATGTGCAAAAGACAATCACATTTCTTTACACCAATAACAAACAAACAGAAACCCAAATAAAAAGCACAATTCCACAATAGCCACAAAAATGAAATACCTTGGAATCTTCCTAACCAGAAATGTGAAAGACCTTTACAATGAAAACTACAAAACACTGCTCAAAGAAATCAAAGATGACACAAACAAGTGGAAAAATATCCCATGCTCATGGATTGGAAGAATCAACATTTTGAAGATGTCCATCTTACCAAAGCAATCTATAGATTTAATGCAATACCCATCAAATTACCAGCAACATTCTTCTCAGACCCTGAAAACACAACACAGGAATTCATATGGAAACACAAATGTCCAAGAATAGCCAGAACAATCCTCAGCAAAAAACACAAAGCAGGTGGTATCACATTACCAGACTTCAAACTTTACTATAAAGCTGCAATCATCAAAACAGCTTGGTATTGGTACAGGAACAGGCATATAGATCAATGGAATAGAATTGAGATTCCAGAAGCAAAACCTCAATTTTTCAACCAACTCATCTGTTACAAAGCCTCCAACACCTACACTGGGGAGAGGAGAATCTATTCAGCAAATGGTGCTGGGGAAACTGGCTGACCACATGCAGAAGATTGAAACCAGACCCCTATCTATCTCCATACAAAAAAATTAACTCCAAATGTATCATAGACCTAAATGTAAAACCTCAAACCATAAGAACCTTAGAAAATGAAGGACATATCCTCATTGGAATTGGAACTGGCATCCAGTTCCTGAACAAAACCCAAAACCCACAGGCCATAAGAGATAAGATAGACAAGTGGGACCTCATTAAACTGACAAGCTTCTGCAAAGCCAAAGAAACCATCAAGAGAGCAGGGAGACAGCCTACACACTGGGAAAAAGTATTTTCCAACTCCAGGTCTGACAAAGGCTTAACATCTTGGATCTACAATGAACTCAAGCATGCTGAAAAGAAAAAAACAAACAACCCCATTATAAAATGGGCAAAAGACATGGACAGACACTTCTCAAAGGAAGACATCCGAGCAGCCAACAGATACATGAAGAAATGTTCAACCTCACTAATCATCAGGGAGATGCAAATCAAAACCTCACTGAGATACCACCTAACTCCAGCAAGAATGGCAATTATCAACAACTCAAAAAATAACAGCTGCTGGAGAGGGTGTGGCAAAAAAGGAACACTTCTACACTGTTGGTGAGAGTGTAACGAACCTCTGTGGAAA
Organism: Carlito syrichta; assembly: GCF_000164805.1. NCBI lineage: Eukaryota > Metazoa > Chordata > Mammalia > Primates > Tarsiidae > Carlito > Carlito syrichta. Next base: position 2,130 of record NW_007218998.1, on the reverse strand, counting down.
GCAGTTTGGCAATTCCTAAAAGCTCTAAAAGGTAACACTTCTACACTGTTGGTGGGAGTGTAAACTAGTGCAACCTCTGTGGAAAGCTGTGTGGCGATTCCTAAAAGCTCTAAATATTGACCTCCCATATGACCCTGCAATCTCCCTACTGGGAATATACCCTGGAGAACTCAAATCACTCTATAAAAAAGATACCTGAACATGTATGTTTATTGCAGCACTGTTCACAATAGCAAAATCCTGGAAGCAGCCATGCTGTCCATCAAAAGAGGACTAAATTTTTAAAAATGTGGTACATATTCATGATGTAATACTACACAGTCATAAAAAAGAACAAAATCATGAATTTTGCAGCAACCTGGATGGAACTAGAGTCTATAATACTGAGTGACCTCTCACAGAAATAAAGATCTGAGTATCACATGTTCTCACTCATATGGTGTACCTTGAACATCCAATGTAATACTATAAGAAAATGAATGACAGTGGTGGGAAACTATGTGGGGGTGGTAAAGGGAGATGGGATTAACGGTAGTAAATATCTCTCTGGGGACAGGGAGACATCCTTTATCAACAAGGGTGCCTGAACTAAGCATATTTGTATACCTAACCCTTAACTGCACCCCACAATATCATAATAAAAATATTGATTAAAAAATAAAAACAAAAAAATAAAAATAAAAATAAAAAAAGGATCACATGGATTAAATAGGGTTTATTACAGGGATGCAAGTTTGGTTTAATATCCAAATATCAATGTAATTCACCATATTAACCTAATAAAGTACAAAAATCACATAATTATATAAATTTAAGCAGGAAAAGTGTTTGCTAAAATTCAGCACTTATTCATGATCTAACCTATTAAAAAATAGGAATAGAGGGAAACTTCCTCAACTTAATGAAGACTATGTACAGCTAAAAGTTATATTCCTACTATCATAGTGGAAGTTCTAGTCAATGCAACAAGTCAGAAAAAGGAAATTTTAAAAACACATAGATCTTAAAGGAAAAAATAAAACTGTCAGTATTTTCAGATGAACTACCTAGAAAGTCCTAAGGAACCTAGAAAATCTCCTGGAATATTGAATGAGTCCTGAAAGGTAATGGGATGTAAGATCAACACACAATAATACATCACATTTCTTTATGCTAACAATGAACATGCAGAAACTGAAGTAAATCACGATGCCATATTTATCTATTCCAAAGAAAATGAAAATTTTAATTGTGCACTAAACAAATCATGTACAGGATCTGTATGTTAAAAAAAAAGCTAATGAAAGAAATCCAAGAGGTAAAAATAAAAATGGAAGACACTAAGTTTTTGAATTGAAAGATTAACATAGTAAAGATGTCAATTCCCCCACTGACATACAGGTTTGACATCATTCCTATAAAAAACACAGGAGATTTTCTTGTAGCTATAGACAACATCATTCTACAATTTATAAGGAAACACAAAGAAATTAGAAGAGACAAAATACTTTTGATAAAGAAGAGTAATGTGGGAGAAATATGTCTACCAAAGTTTAAGGTATATCATGCAGCTAAAATAATCAAGGCAGTAAGATAATACACAAATTCATGAGCTAGGAAAGATAACTCAGAAATAGATCCATATAATATGGTCAACTTTTTTTTTCAAAAATGCAAATGCAGTTCAACATAGGAAAGATAGCTTCTTTAAGAAATGGTGTCCAGCCAGGCTCGGTGGCTCAGCCTGTAATCCCGCACCTTTGGGAGGCTGAGGTGAGTGGATTGCCTGAGCCCGCGGGTTCGAGACCTGCCTGGGCAGCGAGACCTCATCTCTGCAATAAATCAAAAAAAATCAGCCGGGCGTGGTAGCGCCTGCCTGTAATTCTGGCTACTCAGAAGGCTGAGGTGGAAGGATCACCGGAGCCCAGCAGGTCGAGGCTGCGGTGACCAGCAGCGGCCACTGCACTCCAGTCTGGGCAACAGAGTGAGACTCCAACTCAAAAAAAAAGAAATGGTGTCAGGCACTGTGGCTCATGCTTATAATCCTAGCACTTTGGAAAGCCAAGGTAAGAGGATTACCTGAGCCCTTGGGCTCAAGACTAGCCTGGGTAACTTGGCAAGACCTCAGCTCTACAATAATTTTTTAAAAAA
>NW_007218997.1:0-7592 GCF_000164805.1 Carlito syrichta | reverse complement strand
CCTCCGCCCAACTCCTATCCGGCTCCACCCCCTCTGGGGCGAGCAGCTGAGATAGCACCACCTGCTGGTGATTCAAGGTAACAACACCAAAACGGGAGAAACAAGCTTGAAAAACAGGCCAGATTTGAGTTGTGAACGGAGGGTGATGTGAACTGTCCTTCACAGCAGGCCAGGGGCAACTGACCATAACTGCGAACTAATTTACAAGCTTGAAAAGAAAGCTAGAAATCAGAGCTGAAAGGACATTGGACTTAAACAAAAAGTCTGAGTGTGCTCGATTGGTTCTGTTAGTTTAATGACTTAATTCTATTCCTAATGTTTTGTTCCTTTTTAAAAAAATTTTCCTCTTCCTTTTCATCTCTTTTCTCCTCTCTGTAAACCATATCTTTGTTTAGAGGAACAGCACACCAATAAGGTGGTTGGTTAGCTTGTATGTTAGCATCATTGTATGTTTTATTTTTTGTTTTATGGGAGTTGGTTAGTCTGTAGCCATGGTCTATTGCTTTTAGCTGTTTCAGTATAGGTCTCTCTCTCCATTTATTGGTGTACACTCATCTTTTTTCCCCCTTACTCTGTGCTCTCTCTATGCCCCCTTCCCCCCACTGTCTATTCCATTCTCTTCCCTCTGCTAATGACATTCTATTTCAGAGAGTAAACCTACAGCCCCACTGCATGGACAGATTCCAAGGCAGTGGGAAGTGGGTATCAGATTATCCATACACCTGTTGGCGAATACCAGGACCTGCAGATAGATTTTGAATCACAGGTCCCTCCTTAGTAAATCACAATACTGCAAAAAGGACCAACCCCAAACTACAGTGCAATTCCAGAATTGAACAAAGTAAGAGAACATACATAAAGAATAAGAGATTGAACAAACAGAAGTAAAACCAATCCCTCTACCCCTGAACAAGAGAATTAAAGAAGACGGTGATGTGGAGGGAAGGAAAAATTAGGGAGGGGGAAAAAACTGCACAAATAAAGAAAAACCAAAAGAAGAATATAGGTCTCACACAGACCCCTGGGAAATCAGACACTGAGAAAACAGATTCCACAACACAAACAATGAAGAGCCCCCAGAATGACTGGTCACATGCAACAAACAAACCCATACATCAAGACATTAATAGAGAGAATTAAAACAATTGAGGAGAGACAAGAGGAAAATAGGAAAAAGCTGATGTCAAAAATAACAGCAGTAAAGAATACTGTGATGGAAATAAATAATAAACTAATAAGCATGGAAAGCAGATTTAGCAAAGCAGAAGAAAGAATCCCAGAGCTCGAAGAACAAAACACAGAACTAACCCAAAACTGATAAAAGCATAGAAAAGAAACTCAAAAAGACAGAACAAAACCTTCACGAATTGAATGATCACTACAAGAGACCGAACCTAAGAGTAATTGGCCTTCCTGAGGCAGAGAGAGAAACAGAAGCCACACTGGAACAAACATTTCATGAAATCATTCAAGAAAACTTCCCTCATCTCATCAAGGATGAAAAAATTCAAACACAAGAGATTCAGAGAACCCCTGCAAGGCAACAAATGAGATCAATTCCCAGACATAAAATAATTCACCTAAACAAAGTAGCTACAAAAGAAAAAATCCTAAAGGCTACAAGAGAAAAACGTCAGACTATGTACCAGGGAAGACCAATTAGAATAGCAGATTTATCTACAGAAACCATACAGGTTTAAAGAACTTGGAGCCCTATCTTCAAAGTTGAAAAAGACAAACAATTTCAACTGAGAATAACCTACCCAGCGAAGCTAAGCTTCATCAGTGAGGGAGAATTGAAATCTTTCCAATCCTATCCCTACCCCTAAGAACCTATGCTGCCACAAGGCGACCTCTACAAGAAACACTTAAGAAAGTATTGAACACAGAAGAAAAGGAAAAAAGAACAACAGCATTCTTCACAAGAGTACAGGCAAAAGATTAAAAACTCACATGTTCCAACTCTAAAACCAAAAGAGAGACAACACACAAACAGGAAGACCAACAACTCTGTAAGAACATTATGGTAGGGATCAACTATCACATTTCAATAATTAGTTTGAAAGTGAATGGACTAAATGCACCACTGAAAAGACATAGAATGGCAAAATAGATAAAATATCACCAGGCAACAATCTATAGCCTTCAAGAGACTCACCTCACTAGAAAGGACACGCACAGCCTCAAAGTAAAAGACTGAGAAACAAATTTTCAGGCGAATGGAACACAAAAGAAAGGAGGAGTCACAATCTTAATTTCAGACAAAATACCTTTAAGCTATCAAAAGTTTTAAAAGATACAGAAGGCCACTACATACTGATAAAAGGTTCGATCTATCAACAAGAAATATCCATCCTAAACATATATGCACAAAATATAGGAGTACAACTTTCAGAAAGCAGCTCCTAGATAAACTAAACAAAGAGATCGAATCCAATACCATCATAGCTGGGAACTTCAACAGCCCACTCACAACCCTAGATAGATCATCAGGACAAAAAAATCAGCAACGAGATCCAAAATCTCAATGTGACTCTTGATCAAATGGACTTAATTGATACCTACAGAACCTTCCATACAAAGATCACAGAATACACATTCATCTCATCACCACATGGAATGTACTCTAAGATAGACCACATACTTGGCCATAAATCAGGCATAAGCAAATTTAAAAGGACTGAGATTTTACCATGCACCTTCTCAGACCACAGTGAAATAAAAATAAACATTAACACCAACAAGGTCCACTCAAAATACACCAAGCCATGAACACTAAACAGCATGATGTTAAACAACTCCTGGGTTGATGATGAAATCAAATCAGAGATAAAAAGATACCTGGAAACAAATGAAAATGAAGAAACATCTTACCAAAATCTTTGGGACATCACGAAAGCTGTAGTAAGAGCGCAATTTATATCCCTACAAATGCACATGAAGAAAATGGAAGGATCACAAATTAAAAACCTAAGAAGCCACCTAAAAAAGCTGGAAAAGGAAGACCACAAAAACTCTAATTTCAGCAGAAGAATCCAGATCACCAAAATAAAAGCCCAAATCCAAGACATAGAAGACAAAAAGATAATACAAAAAAATCAATGAAACAAAAAGTTGGTTCTTCGAAAGGATAAACAAGATTGATGGTCCCCTAGCTAGACCAACCATAAAAAAGAGAGAAAAAGCCCAAATAAACACAATCGGAAACACAAAAGATAAAGTCACATCTGATCCTGAAGAAATACAAAAGATCATTAGAGACTACTATGTACACTTGTATGAAATCAAACTTGAAAACCTTTCGGAAATGGAGGACTTTCTGTCATCACTCAACCTGCCTAGTTTGAAACAAGAAGAAATTGAGACCCTAAAGAGACCAATAGCAATCAAGAAAATTGACTATGTAATAAGAAAACTACCTACAAAAAAAAGTCCTGGACCACATGGCTTTCCAGCAGAATTCTACAAGACATTTAAGGAGGAGCTGATACTAATCCTACTGAAGGTATTCCAGGCAATTGAGAAAGACGGAACTCTCACCAAGTCATTTTACGAAGCTAACATCACATTGATACCCAAGCCAGGTAAAGACCCAGCAAAGAAAGAGAACTACAGGCCAATATTTTTGATAAACATAAATGCTAAAAATCTCAACAAGATCCTAGTGAACTGGATTCAACAACACATCTCAAAATCATCCATCATGACCAAGTAGGCTTCATCCCTGGGATGCAAGGCTGGTTCAACATTCATAAAACAATAAATACATCAACAAATGTCAAAACAAAAACCACATGATTATATCATTAGTTGCAGAAAAAGCTTTTGATAAAATCCAGCACCCCTTCTTGATAAAAACCCTCGAATAGCTAGGCATATGGGGAACATACCTCAAAATACTAAAGGTCATCTACAAGGAGCCCACAGTCAGCATACTCCTAAATGGACAAAAACTGGAACCACTTCCCCTGAAAATTGGAGCAAAACAGGATGCCCACTCTCATCCTTCCTGTTCATTATAGTGTTGGAAGTCCTGGCTACAGTAATCAGAGAAGAGAAGGCAATCAGGGGTATTCAAATAGGAAAAGAGGAAGTCAAGCTATCCCTCTTTGCAGATGACATGATCATGTACTTTGAAAACCCAAGAGTATTGGTCAAAAACCTCCTTACACTGATAAAAGCCTTTGGCAAAGTCTTAGGATATAAAATAAATGTGCAAAAGACAATCACATTTCTTTACACCAATAACAAACAAACAGAAACCCAAATAAAAAGCACATTCCACAATAGCCACAAAAAAAATGAAATACCTTGGAATCTTCCTAACCAGAAATGTGAAAGACCTTTACAATGAAAACTACAAAACACTGCTCAAAGAAATCAAAGATGACACAAACAAGTGGAAAAATATCCCATGCTCATGGATTGGAAGAATCAACATTTTGAAGATGTCCATCTTACCAAAGCAATCTATAGATTTAATGCAATACCCATCAAATTACCAGCAACATTCTTCTCAGACCCTGAAAACACAACACAGGAATTCATATGGAAACACAAATGTCCAAGAATAGCCAGAACAATCCTCAGCAAAAAACACAAAGCAGGTGGTATCACATTACCAGACTTCAAACTTTACTATAAAGCTGCAATCATCAAAACAGCTTGGTATTGGTACAGGAACAGGCATATAGATCAATGGAATAGAATTGAGATTCCAGAAGCAAAACCTCAATTTTTCAACCAACTCATCTGTTACAAAGCCTCCAACACCTACACTGGGGAGAGGAGAATCTATTCAGCAAATGGTGCTGGGGAAACTGGCTGACCACATGCAGAAGATTGAAACCAGACCCCTATCTATCTCCATACAAAAAAATTAACTCCAAATGTATCATAGACCTAAATGTAAAACCTCAAACCATAAGAACCTTAGAAAATGAAGGACATATCCTCATTGGAATTGGAACTGGCATCCAGTTCCTGAACAAAACCCAAAACCCACAGGCCATAAGAGATAAGATAGACAAGTGGGACCTCATTAAACTGACAAGCTTCTGCAAAGCCAAAGAAACCATCAAGAGAGCAGGGAGACAGCCTACACACTGGGAAAAAGTATTTTCCAACTCCAGGTCTGACAAAGGCTTAACATCTTGGATCTACAATGAACTCAAGCATGCTGAAAAGAAAAAAACAAACAACCCCATTATAAAATGGGCAAAAGACATGGACAGACACTTCTCAAAGGAAGACATCCGAGCAGCCAACAGATACATGAAGAAATGTTCAACCTCACTAATCATCAGGGAGATGCAAATCAAAACCTCACTGAGATACCACCTAACTCCAGCAAGAATGGCAATTATCAACAACTCAAAAAATAACAGCTGCTGGAGAGGGTGTGGCAAAAAAGGAACACTTCTACACTGTTGGTGAGAGTGTAACGAACCTCTGTGGAAAGCAGTTTGGCAATTCCTAAAAGCTCTAAAAGGTAACACTTCTACACTGTTGGTGGGAGTGTAAACTAGTGCAACCTCTGTGGAAAGCTGTGTGGCGATTCCTAAAAGCTCTAAATATTGACCTCCCATATGACCCTGCAATCTCCCTACTGGGAATATACCCTGGAGAACTCAAATCACTCTATAAAAAAGATACCTGAACATGTATGTTTATTGCAGCACTGTTCACAATAGCAAAATCCTGGAAGCAGCCATGCTGTCCATCAAAAGAGGACTAAATTTTTAAAAATGTGGTACATATTCATGATGTAATACTACACAGTCATAAAAAAGAACAAAATCATGAATTTTGCAGCAACCTGGATGGAACTAGAGTCTATAATACTGAGTGACCTCTCACAGAAATAAAGATCTGAGTATCACATGTTCTCACTCATATGGTGTACCTTGAAACATCCAATGTAATACTATAAGAAAATGAATGACAGTGGTGGGAAACTATGTGGGGGGTGGTAAAGGGAGATGGGATTAACGGTAGTAAATATCTCTCTGGGGACAGGGAGACATCCCTTATCAACAAGGGTGCCTGAACTAAGCATATTTGTATACCTAACCCTTAACTGCACCCCACAATATCATAATAAAAATATTGATTAAAAAATAAAAACAAAAAAATAAAAATAAAAATAAAAAAAGGATCACATGGATTAAATAGGGTTTATTACAGGGATGCAAGTTTGGTTTAATATCCAAATATCAATGTAATTCACCATATTAACCTAATAAAGTACAAAAATCACATAATTATATAAATTTAAGCAGGAAAAGTGTTTGCTAAAATTCAGCACTTATTCATGATCTAACCTATTAAAAAATAGGAATAGAGGGAAACTTCCTCAACTTAATGAAGACTATGTACAGCTAAAAGTTATATTCCTACTATCATAGTGGAAGTTCTAGTCAATGCAACAAGTCAGAAAAAGGAAATTTTAAAAACACATAGATCTTAAAGGAAAAAATAAAACTGTCACTATTTGCAGATGAACTACCTAGAAAGTCCTAAGGAACCTAGAAAATCTCCTGGAATATTGAATGAGTCCTGAAAGGTAATGGGATGTAAGATCAACACACAATAATGCATCACATTTCTTTATGCTAACAATGAACATGCAGAAACTGAAGTAAATCACGATGCCATATTTATCTATTCCAAAGAAAATGAAAATTTTAATTGTGCACTAAACAAATCATGTACAGGATCTGTATGTTAAAAAAAAAGCTAATGAAAGAAATCCAAGAGGTAAAAATAAAAATGGAAGACACTAAGTTTTTGAATTGAAAGATTAACATAGTAAAGATGTCAATTCCCCCACTGACATACAGGTTTGACATCATTCCTATAAAAAACACAGGAGATTTTCTTGTAGCTATAGACAACATCATTCTACAATTTATAAGGAAACACAAAGAAATTAGAAGAGACAAAATACTTTTGATAAAGAAGAGTAATGTGGGAGAAATATGTCTACCAAAGTTTAAGGTATATCATGCAGCTAAAATAATCAAGGCAGTAAGATAATACACAAATTCATGAGCTAGGAAAGATAACTCAGAAATAGATCCATATAATATGGTCAACTTTTTTTTTCAAAAATGCAAATGCAGTTCAACATAGGAAAGATAGCTTCTTTAAGAAATGGTGTCCAGCCAGGCTCGGTGGCTCAGCCTGTAATCCCGCACCTTTGGGAGGCTGAGGTGAGTGGATTGCCTGAGCCCGCGGGTTCGAGACCTGCCTGGGCAGCGAGACCTCATCTCTGCAATAAATCAAAAAAAATCAGCCGGGCGTGGTAGCGCCTGCCTGTAATTCTGGCTACTCAGAAGGCTGAGGTGGAAGGATCACCGGAGCCCAGCAGGTCGAGGCTGCGGTGACCAGCAGCGGCCACTGCACTCCAGTCTGGGCAACAGAGTGAGACTCCAACTCAAAAAAAAAGAAATGGTGTCAGGCACTGTGGCTCATGCTTATAATCCTAGCACTTTGGAAAGCCAAGGTAAGAGGATTACCTGAGCCCTTGGGCTCAAGACTAGCCTGGGTAACTTGGCAAGACCTCAGCTCTACAATAATTTTTTAAAAAA
>NW_007218996.1:0-4476 GCF_000164805.1 Carlito syrichta | reverse complement strand
CCTCCGCCCAACTCCTATCCGGCTCCACCCCCTCTGGGGCGAGCAGCTGAGATAGCACCACCTGCTGGTGATTCAAGGTAACAACACCAAAACGGGAGAAACAAGCTTGAAAAACAGGCCAGATTTGAGTTGTGAACGGAGGGTGATGTGAACTGTCCTTCACAGCAGGCCAGGGGCAACTGACCATAACTGCGAACTAATTTACAAGCTTGAAAAGAAAGCTAGAAATCAGAGCTGAAAGGACATTGGACTTAAACAAAAAGTCTGAGTGTGCTCGATTGGTTCTGTTAGTTTAATGACTTAATTCTATTCCTAATGTTTTGTTCCTTTTTAAAAAAATTTTCCTCTTCCTTTTCATCTCTTTTCTCCTCTCTGTAAACCATATCTTTGTTTAGAGGAACAGCACACCAATAAGGTGGTTGGTTAGCTTGTATGTTAGCATCATTGTATGTTTTATTTTTTGTTTTATGGGAGTTGGTTAGTCTGTAGCCATGGTCTATTGCTTTTAGCTGTTTCAGTATAGGTCTCTCTCTCCATTTATTGGTGTACACTCATCTTTTTTCCCCCTTACTCTGTGCTCTCTCTATGCCCCCTTCCCCCCACTGTCTATTCCATTCTCTTCCCTCTGCTAATGACATTCTATTTCAGAGAGTAAACCTACAGCCCCACTGCATGGACAGATTCCAAGGCAGTGGGAAGTGGGTATCAGATTATCCATACACCTGTTGGCGAATACCAGGACCTGCAGATAGATTTTGAATCACAGGTCCCTCCTTAGTAAATCACAATACTGCAAAAAGGACCAACCCCAAACTACAGTGCAATTCCAGAATTGAACAAAGTAAGAGAACATACATAAAGAATAAGAGATTGAACAAACAGAAGTAAAACCAATCCCTCTACCCCTGAACAAGAGAATTAAAGAAGACGGTGATGTGGAGGGAAGGAAAAATTAGGGAGGGGGAAAAAACTGCACAAATAAAGAAAAACCAAAAGAAGAATATAGGTCTCACACAGACCCCTGGGAAATCAGACACTGAGAAAACAGATTCCACAACACAAACAATGAAGAGCCCCCAGAATGACTGGTCACATGCAACAAACAAACCCATACATCAAGACATTAATAGAGAGAATTAAAACAATTGAGGAGAGACAAGAGGAAAATAGGAAAAAGCTGATGTCAAAAATAACAGCAGTAAAGAATACTGTGATGGAAATAAATAATAAACTAATAAGCATGGAAAGCAGATTTAGCAAAGCAGAAGAAAGAATCCCAGAGCTCGAAGAACAAAACACAGAACTAACCCAAAACTGATAAAAGCATAGAAAAGAAACTCAAAAAGACAGAACAAAACCTTCACGAATTGAATGATCACTACAAGAGACCGAACCTAAGAGTAATTGGCCTTCCTGAGGCAGAGAGAGAGAACAGAAGCCACACTGGAACAAACATTTCATGAAATCATTCAAGAAAACTTCCCTCATCTCATCAAGGATGAAAAAATTCAAACACAAGAGATTCAGAGAACCCCTGCAAGGCAACAAATGAGATCAATTCCCAGACATATAATAATTCACCTAAACAAACTAGCTATAAAAGAAAAAATCCTAAAGGCTACAAGAGAAAAACGTCAGACTATGTACCAGGGAAGACCAATTAGAATAGCAGATTTATCTACGAAACCATACAGGTTTAGAGAACTTGGAGCCCTATCTTCAAAGTTGAAAAAGACAAACAATTTTAACTGAGAATAACCTACCCAGCGAAGCTAAGTTTCATCAGTGAGGGAGAATTGAAATCTTTCCAATCCTATCCCTACCCCTAAGAACCTATGCTGCCACAAGGCCACCTCTACAAGAAACACTTAAGAAAGTATTGAACACAGAAGAAAAGGAAAAAAGAACAACAGCATTCTTCACAAGAGTACAGGCAAAAGATTAAAAACTCACATGATCCAACTCTAAAACCAAAAGAGAGACAACACACAAACAGGAAGACCAACAACTCTGTAAGAACATTATGGTAGGGATCAACTCTCACATTTCAATAATTAGTTTGAAAGTGAATGGACTAAATGCACCACTGAAAAGACATAGAATGGTAAAATAGATAAAATATCACCAGGCAACAATCTATAGCCTTCAAGAGACTCACTTCACTAGAAAGGATACTCACAGCCTCAAAGTAAAAGACTGAGAACAAATTTTCAGCGAATGAACACAAAGAAAGGAAGAGTCACATCTTAATTTCAGACAAATACCTTTAAGCTATCAAAAGTTTTAAAAGATACAGAAGGCCACTACATACTGATAAAAGGTTCGATCTATCAACAAGAAATATCCATCCTAAACATATATGCACAAAATATAGGAGTACAACTTTCAGAAAGCAGCTCCTAGATAAACTAAACAAAGAGATCGAATCCAATACCATCATAGCTGGGAACTTCAACAGCCCACTCACAACCCTAGATAGATCATCAGGACAAAAAAATCAGCAACGAGATCCAAAATCTCAATGTGACTCTTGATCAAATGGACTTAATTGATACCTACAGAACCTTCCATACAAAGATCACAGAATACACATTCATCTCATCACCACATGGAATGTACTCTAAGATAGACCACATACTTGGCCATAAATCAGGCATAAGCAAATTTAAAAGGACTGAGATTTTACCATGCACCTTCTCAAACCACAGTGAAATAAAAATAAACATTAACACCAACAAGGTCCACTCAAAATACACCAAGCCATGAACACTAAACAGCATGATGTTAAACAACTCCTGGGTTGATGATGAAATCAAATCAGAGATAAAAAGATACCTGGAAACAAATGAAAATGAAGAAACATCTTACCAAAATCTTTGGGACATCACGAAAGCTGTAGTAAGAGCGCAATTTATATCCCTACAAATGCACATGAAGAAAATGGAAGGATCACAAATTAAAAACCTAAGAAGCCACCTAAAAAAGCTGGAAAAGGAAGACCACAAAAACTCTAATTTCAGCAGAAGAATCCAGATCACCAAAATAAAAGCCCAAATCCAAGACATAGAAGACAAAAAGATAATACAAAAAAATCAATGAAACAAAAAGTTGGTTCTTCGAAAGGATAAACAAGATTGATGGTCCCCTAGCTAGACCAACCATAAAAAAGAGAGAAAAAGCCCAAATAAACACAATCGGAAACACAAAAGATAAAGTCACATCTGATCCTGAAGAAATACAAAAGATCATTAGAGACTACTATGTACACTTGTATGAAATCAAACTTGAAAACCTTTCGGAAATGGAGGACTTTCTGTCATCACTCAACCTGCCTAGTTTGAAACAAGAAGAAATTGAGACCCTAAAGAGACCAATAGCAATCAAGAAAATTGACTATGTAATAAGAAAACTACCTACAAAAAAAAGTCCTGGACCACATGGCTTTCCAGCAGAATTCTACAAGACATTTAAGGAGGAGCTGATACTAATCCTACTGAAGGTATTCCAGGCAATTGAGAAAGACGGAACTCTCACCAAGTCATTTTACGAAGCTAACATCACATTGATACCCAAGCCAGGTAAAGACCCAGCAAAGAAAGAGAACTACAGGCCAATATTTTTGATAAACATAGATGCTAAAATTCTCAACAAGATCCTAGTGAACTGGATTCAACAACACATCTCAAAATCATCCATCATGACCAAGTAGGCTTCATCCCTGGGATGCAAGGCTGGTTCAACATTCATAAAACAATAAATACATCAACAAATGTCAAAACAAAAACCCACATGATTATATCATTAGTTGCAGAAAAAGCTTTTGATAAAATCCAGCACCCGTTCTTGATAAAAACCCTCGAATAGCTAGGCATATGGGGAACATACCTCAAAATACTAAAGGTCATCTACAAGGAGCCCACAGTCAGCATACTCCTAAATGGACAAAAACTGGAACCACTTCCCCTGAAAATTGGAGCAAAACAGGATGCCCACTCTCATCCTTCCTGTTCATTATAGTGTTGGAAGTCCTGGCTACAGTAATCAGAGAAGAGAAGGCAATCAGGGGTATTCAAATAGGAAAAGAGGAAGTCAAGCTATCCCTCTTTGCAGATGACATGATCATGTACTTTGAAAACCCAAGAGTATTGGTCAAAAACCTCCTTACACTGATAAAAGCCTTTGGCAAAGTCTTAGGATATAAAATAAATGTGCAAAAGACAATCACATTTCTTTACACCAATAACAAACAAACAGAAACCCAAATAAAAAGCACAATTCCACAATAGCCACAAAAAAAATGAAATACCTTGGAATCTTCCTAACCAGAAATGTGAAAGACCTTTACAATGAAAACTACAAAACACTGCTCAAAGAAATCAAAGATGACATAAACAAGTGGAAAAATATCCCATGCTCATGGATTGGAAGAATCAACATTTTGAAGATGTCCATCTTACCAAGGCAATCTATAGATTG
>NW_007218995.1:11806-14454 GCF_000164805.1 Carlito syrichta | reverse complement strand
TTTATCCTTTAGGACTTGAAGATAGGCTCCAAGCTTCTCCTAGCCTGCAGGGTTTCTGCAGATAAATCTGCTGCTATTCTGATTGGTCTTCCATGGTGGGTGATCTGGCCTTTTTCTCTTGCTGCCTTTAGGATTTTTTCTTTTGTGCCTACTTTATTTAGGCGAATTATTATGTGTCTAGGAGTTGGTCTTCTCATTTGTTGTCTTGCGGGGGTTCTCTGAATCTCTTGTGTTTGAATTTTTGTATCACTGATTAGATGAGGGAAATTTTCTTGAATGATCTCGTGGAAAGTTTGTTCCAATGTGGTCTCTGTTTCTCTTTCTGCCTCAGGGAGTCCGATTATTCTTAGGTTAGGCCTCTTGAGGTAGTCACTCATCTCTTGAAGGTTTTGTTCTGTCTTTTTTAGCTTATTTTCTGTGTTTTTAAGAGTTTGGGTTATTTCTATATTTTGGTCCTCAAGCTCTGAGATTCTTTCTTCTGCTTGGGTAATTCTGCTTTCCATGCTTATCAGTTTGTTATTTATTTCATTCACAGTATTCTTTATTACTGTTATCTCAGATATCAGCCCCTTCCTAGTTTCTTCTTGTGTCTCCTCAATTCTTTTTAATCTCTCCATTATTGTTTTGATATCTACATTTGCATTTTGAGACTCTTCATTCTGGGGACTTTTCATTGTTTGTATTCCAAAGTCAATTTTCTCAGTGTCTGCTCTCCCAGGCGTCTGGGAGAGACCCATACTCTTCTTTTAGTTTTTCTTCATTTCTGTAGATTTTTCTCCCTTTACCCCTGTCCCTCCCCCTCTTCAATTCTGTTTTTGAGGAAAGGTGGGGTTGCTTTTATTTCTCTTCTGCAATGACCTGCTCTTCCTTATGAGGGTCTTCTGGTTTTGTTCACTTTTCCCTCTGCTTTACAGTCTGTCTATTCAGCAGTTTGCAGTCTTGGTCCCTAGATTTAAAAAGGGGGCATATAGAAGAGGAAAATAATGGAGTAAGGGGGGGTCAATAGGGAGTTAGAAAGAGAGAAGTGCGAGAGGGAAAACAGATATACATACCATCTATCCAGTGAGAACGAGATACAGGGCTGGGAAGAGGTGAAAGACACGTAAGAAAGAGTACTGATAGCTACATAGTACTAAAGAGTACTGAAGCAACACAGAGACAGGGCAATAAAATCGAGAAACAGTGTAAGTCAGAAGGTAAACAACAAACGTGATCTAAACCAACAGTTACAATGATAAAATCATAAGTCAAAATGAGCGAAAGAGAGAAGTGCGAGAGGGATAACAGATATACATACCAGCTATCAGGTGAAAAATAGTCACAGGATAGGGAAGAAGTGAAGAAAGACACGTAAGAAAGATTCCCTAAGGAGTACTGATAGCTACACAGACACAGGTCAATAAAATCGAGAAACAGTGTAGGTCAGAAGGTCAACAACAGACGTGATCTAAACTAACAGTTACAATGATAAAATCATAAGTCAAAATAAGCGAAAGGGAGAAGTGCAAGAGGGAAAACAGATATACATACCAACTATCAGGTGAGAGAGAGACACAGGGCTGGGAAGAAGTGAAAAAAGACAGGTAAGAAAGATTCCCTAAAGAATACTGATAGCTAAACAGAGACAGGCCAAAAAAATCAAGAAACAGTATAAGTCAGAAGGTAAACACCAAACGTAATCTAGACCAACAGTTTCAATGATAAAATCATAAGTCAAAATAAGTGATCAGACTAGAATCACTTCTGTGATCTCCGATTCCAGCCTCTCCCTTTTGTTTTTCGTTGCAGCATAGGGGTGGGGCTTTGTCTCCTGTTTCACACTGTTGCCTTAGGAGCTGAGGTAAAGTTTGTTGCTAGGTGGGCGGGGCAATGGAAGTCTCTGCCTGGAGAATGGCAAGGCAGTTTAAGCAGATCTGTTTTTCTCCGCTTGTCTGGGTCCTCTGGCTTGGGGTCTCACGCTGAGTGCCTCAGCCAGGGTGGACCCAGAGTTCCAGAGCTCCAAAGTTTCAAAGGGCAGGCTGTAAATGACGAGAGTGGCGCTGGGACCCTACAGAGTATTCAGCCAGTAATGGAACTGGTGTCTCTGAGGG
Organism: Carlito syrichta; assembly: GCF_000164805.1. Classification (NCBI taxonomy): domain Eukaryota; kingdom Metazoa; phylum Chordata; class Mammalia; order Primates; family Tarsiidae; genus Carlito; species Carlito syrichta. The sequence goes on along the minus strand of NW_007218995.1, from coordinate 12,364 downwards.
GCGGGCACTCAGAGCCTCCCTGTGCAACCTGCAGTGCTGGGTGCCAGGCGGGGGAGAGAGCTGGAGGGAGCAGGGACCCAAAACTTCCCCGCACGCTGCAATACCTGGCCTTAGGAAATGAGGTAAAGTTTGTTGATAGGTGGGCAGGGCAATGGAAGTCTCTGCCTGGAGAATGGCAAGGCAGTTTAAGCAGGTCTGTTTTTCTCCGCTTGTCTGGGTCCTCTGATTTGGGGTCTCACGCTGAGTGCCTCAGCCAGGGTGGACCCGGAGTTCCAGAGCTCCAAAGTTCCAAAGGGCAGGCTCTAAACAGCAAGAGTGGCGCTGGGACCCTACAGAGGACTTCAGCCAGAAATGGAACCAGCGTCTCTGAGGGGTGGGTGCCCAGAGCCTCCCTGTGTGACCGGCGGCTTGATGCTGGGTGCCTGGGCCTGGAGACAATGCAGCCGGGGAGGGAGCAGGTACCCAAAACTTCCCCCACACGCTGCAGTACCTGGCCTTAGAAATGAAGTAAAGTTTGTTGATAGGTGGGCAGGGCAATGGAAGTCTCTGCCCTGGAGA
>NW_007218995.1:0-11604 GCF_000164805.1 Carlito syrichta | reverse complement strand
AGGGATCTGGAGGGGGCTGGGACCAGAGACTTCCACACACAAGTAGAATGGCAGCAGTGGGGGGAGGGGCGCAATATCTGGCCTTGCGTGGGACTGAAGTTCCCGGGGCCTGACCCCAGTGCGGTTGGTGGTGGGCTGGGGGATGGGGGTAGCGAAGTGATAGCCTTTTTGGGAACTCACGTTCAGAGAATCTCACCAGTTCACCTATGCCATCGCCATCTTGCCCCGTCTCCTGTTCTATCAAATTTTTCTGAAAAGCAAAACTATTGTTTAAAATTGCTTAACTTGTCATGAATATTTTGATAGTTGTTTTCCTATCTGTTATTGTAGTATAAATTGCAAGAAAACTCACACTTTTAAATTACTTTAATTGAAATTGTATCTACTTAAAGTTAATTTAGTCAGCAGTTATTGAATAGTTATTATATTTTAAACTCTAGTCTTGATACTGGGAAACATAATAATTCATAACTCAAAGACTTAGTCATTGTATTGTTCCTAATTTATAATTAAATACCCATAATTTATTTTATAAGGGCTATCATATTTATAAAAATGTGTGAGACCAGAAATGAGAGAATATTCAACTTCCTCATTTGGGAAAGTTACAAAGAGTAAGTGGCATTTGACCTAGGTCTTCAAATGTAAGTAGAAATTTGTCATGACATAGGGTAATTTGGGTGGCAAGTGTGTTGTTTTTGGAGACTCTAATGTGAGTCCAAATGAAATAGTAGGATCAGATTGTAATAGACATGGTATTAACTAAAGTGATTTTGGCTACGAGAAACAAATACCATTTATCTCAATAAATAAAATGTCTGTAGCACTGTGTTCCAGTGTTGGTTCAGTGGCTCAATAATGCATTCCAGGAGCCAAACCTTGACTTCTGTTCACTCTGCCATCTTGAATGTGTTGACGAGGTTTCTGCTCATGGTTGTGAGATGGCTGTACTAGCTCCAAGTGGCACATACTTTGATAATAGTTATGTGTCAGAAGGGAAGTGGCAGGGATGAAAGAACTTTCTCTTTTTGTATGCCTCACTTTTTAAATTCAATGGCTACATTGTGCTGTGGCTGAGAAGACTTACCTCTGAGATGGAAGTATTGGGTTCAAATTAAAGATCCTCTAGTTAGTAGCTGTGTCACCTTGAAAAAGCTGTGTAACATTGCTGTGTGTCAAGTTTTTAATCTATTATATAGAGGATAATACTAACAATATGTAGAATTGTTATGCTAATATGTGTGAAATTGTTGGAATAATCACTGGAATATAAAAATATATTTGTTGTTACTAATTTCTTTAGCAGATTTCTTCTTGAGTTCCATCAACCAGAACTGAATTGCATTTTTATTCCTTGAATATTTCCTTACAAAGGAAAATATTGTTACTGTGATTGGCTTAGAATCATGGCTACTATGCATTCCATAGTTATACTGATTCACTGGAGTTAGGCACAACACAAACTAACTTGAAGTTGGGTAAACAACTAATAGAGTGTGACACACGTAAAGGAATTTAGGTTTTTCAGGCAATGCAAAACCAGTAGAGTTTATAATTGGATAAGTGTAATAGGAACTAAAAGAAAATTTTAGGATAAACTGAGTAGAGAAGGTGAAATTATCTATATACAAAGTAGGCTTAATAGTCCAAAAAGGTGATAATGATGTCTAATAGGGAAACTAAGAAATAGAAACATCAAATTTTGTTAAAATTAGCATGTATTTAAATAAAGGCACGTTTTGGCTATAGTTTTATATTTATTTTTAATTGATATTTTTCAAATTTTGTATATGATATACTATGCCACTTAGGGTTATTTTATGGCATAATAGACATTTTTAATTTTTTTGTCTTAAATAGTGACAAGATGGACACAAATTTTTTAACTTAATAATAGATATTATTTCCCATATATATCATAGTGCTAATTTGACATTCATATTAATCTGCATTATAATTTAACTAAAAATCTTTGTGGTTATGTGGGGAGTTCACTAGACCAGGCTAGCAAAACTAAAGAAAATAGCATACCCATGAAGAAAAAAAATATTGGATCAAAACATATAGACTAAAATTTGAATATTTTAAAAATATAAACAGAAATACTAGCCATGTAATATAGTCTTGTGAGAGGAATGGGTCAATAAAAAAAAAACCTAACATCATATATCACAAAGCTGAAACATTCAGACTTTTTTAAATGGTCAATTAATTAGCTATGCTAAAGTAAAAAGAACATTAAAAACTTTCATCTGATATTGACAAGCTTTGGTCAGTAAAACAATGACGACTTTTAAAAAAATTTAACTTGGCTTGTTTTCTGACTCACACCTGTTGATGGTACTGAAACTATTTAAAACATCAGAATGGACATCTAAGTCATAAGTGACAAAAATAAAGAAAAAATTTTGTTTGGGAGCAAACATTTTTGTTTTCCTTTTTTGTTTTTTATAATTTTGTGTTGAGTGCATGTTGCATTGTTTAATTTTATGTATTCCTCAAATTTAATTATGGTTTTCCCTCATACAATATGAAGCATGAGATTTTTAAAAAAATACATAAAACAACACAATAATAGTGTTATAATAAATAAATAGTGGTATAATAAATAAAAAAGCAAAAGAAGCATTGGACAACAGAAAGAGACCCAAACATTATCCAGTTTTATTGTTAATTTGTTTGCACAGAAAATATTGTGTTCACATTCAACATTGTTGAGGGCTATACTTATAGAAGGATTATATAAACTTTGTGAAGATAAGCACTTGAGCCTTCTAATCAAGACAGAAAATACTATCATGCCTATTTTTTCTACCTAATAGATCAAAGAAACATCAGATGCAAAAATATATATATATATATATAGTAAAAGGTAGTCTTAAAATTGAATTGATTTTTAAAATATTGTAATTTCAAAAAACTAATGTCCTAATGTATTTTAATTTCCCTAGTATTTAGAGTACAGTCATCTCTTAGTATTCACAGGGGATTAGTTCCAGGAAGGACCCCCAAGGTTACAAAAATCTGCAGTTTCTCAAGTCCCTGTTATAAAATGATGAGTATTTTCATAAACTATGTACATCTTTCCATATACTTTAAATAATCTCTAGATTGCTTATAATACCTAAATGCAATGTAAATGCTACATAAATAGGTGTTATACTATTTTTAAAAAAAATTGTATTGATTTGTGCTGTTCTATTATTACTTTATTTATTTTCAATATTTTGAACCATGGTTGATTGAACCTCAAGCTATAGAACCCATGGATAGAAAGAGCCACCGGAATACTTTCTCTAAGGAGCTTGAGCAATTGAGTAATTCAGAAGAGATGAACACAGAGAAGGTGAGAAGGATGAAAAATAATAGCCTTCTCATTTTAAAAGGTGATTTGAATATTAACATTGAACTTGTATACCTTTGAATTAATCATAATGTTTTCAGATACAAGTAATGTCATTCAAAAAAGTAAATCTGCAAAATTTTCTCTAATTTTGTTTTATTTTTCGCAAGAAAACGAGACATTTAAAGAAATGGAGTCATAGATTTATGTACTTTTATGTCCAATTGTTTTAAATAATGTTTTCATAAAACCTTCTTTCCCTCTTTTCATATCATTTTTTAATTTAGTTCTACATTGTTTGTAAGGGTGGGGATTGACTTTGTTCTCAAGTGGGTAGTTTACTGGTGTGTGAAACTTTATATTTCCAGGTAAAAATCGCTAATTCTGTTGTTCAGGTAATCTGTAAAAGAGGTAAGAAATGGAAGAAACTGGAAGATAATTAAAAGGTGCTTTAAAGTCACATTGTGAAGAATCTGTAGTGCATGTTTTGAACTGTGCAGTTTTGTTGGGGGTGGGAGAGGTAAAGAAATGCAAATATTTAGATAGCAGGGAATGAAATAAACATGTTATTATGAAACTAATTGTTGTAAGGAATATATATTTCAATATTTTCCATAAAAAACCAAAATAATTATGGCCTCTATGATTTATTTTACAGCTTATACCTGAAATATTTCATTTTTCTGTTTTCTATTTTATTGATATTAAAATCACTTATTATGTAGACATTCAATGCATTAATTTACATATTATTTCTCTGACTAGAATGTAAGGTTCACAAAGGTATTGACCACATTTTATGTTTTTATTTATCTATCTTTCTGCTTAACATAGTGACTTTTTATTGTCTATGTTTAAATAAATTTATGACAAATTTTGTGTGAATATATTATTTGATGCTAATTTTAGGAGTTTTGGTTTCATGATCAACATATTGACTGAAACTTACCAAAGATACATATGTATCTATGCATCAAACAAGTTTGTTTTACAATCCAAAATATACAATTAATAAAATGTATAATACCACTTTTTTTTACTTTGCTACAATTATATTAATTTAGCATATTTGCAGGGAATATTATTGTGACTTACTTTTTTACTTAGTATACGCCTAAGTATATATACATACATAAATATGTAGTATAATTTTTATAGATTAAACTTCTTAATCAGGGTTTAAGAGATCATATTGTTGTCTTTATTTGTATGCCTTTTTTCCCCCTGCCATGTGTATAGAAGTACTTAAAGTATCACTAATAGATATCAATAGGCTGAAGAGGAAAAATTGTACCATCAGACAAGTAGATGCAGAAGAAAGCATTTCACAAAGTCTAAGTCATTAATGGCTAAAAAAAATATTATCCTCTAACTAGAAATAGAGAACTTCTTCAACATGACAAAGAACATCTGAAAAAATCACTAGCTAACATCATACTGAGGCATATCTCACCAAAGCATTAAATGAGAAACTAAATGCTTTCCTCTAAGACTTGAAACAAGGCAAAGATGTCCTTTTTACTACTTCTATTCATCATGGTACTGGAAGTCCTACTAATGCAATAAAACAAACAGCCAGAGGAAAAGTAAACAGATTGGAAAGGAAAATTAAAAACAAAAACACCTCATCAACAAGGCTACCTGCATATGAACATATGCACCCCCACATCTTTAAAAACAAAACAAAACATGGTCCTTGTTCACATGTGACATGCTTATTTATGAAGAAACATCCAATAAACCTACCCCGCCCCAAAAAAAACACCCCACAAAATGTCTGAAAAAATAAATATAGTAACATTGAAGAATTCAGGGCTAATACACAAAAATCAGTGATTTTCTTATAAATCTCCAGCGAGTAACTGAAGTTTGAAATTAAAACACAATACCACTTACATTAACATCAAAAAAGAGAGAAATGCTTAGGTATAAATGAACCTATATATATATACAAGATATACATGAGAAAACTGCCAAACTGTAATGAAATAAAGAATAGCTAAACAAATGGATAGATATGCCCTTGGATAGTAAACATGGGGAACAATAATGAAGCACATGATTTTAGGGCATTCTTTATGACACCATAATGGCTGATATATTATGTTACACATTTGTCAAAATTCATAGAAATGTACTGCACTAAGAGTGAACCCTAGTATAAACTATGATCTTCAGTTTAACAGAATGCATCAAACTAGTTCATCAGTTGCAATAAATGTACTACACCATACTACATTTTAATAAGAGGGGGAATTGGAAGAGAATGTTAATATGTGAATGCTTACTGTAGTTTTTTTCAATTTTTTATCCTGTAAATCTAAAATTACTCTAAGAAACATCTGTTAAATAAAAAGTCACCAGTTACTAGTAGCAATGTTACTACTTGAGGCCCTCATTTTGAGATAGGAGGAACAAAGAAACTGGTCAGGCAGATAGTGCAGGTCTCCAGTAAAACTTCCTCAAACCAAGGGTGTTCTGGAGCTTGAGGAGTCAAGCTGCAAGTTCTGGATGGAGTCTATGGATCATAGTGAGAGCTCCCATCCTCTTTTGGCATGCTGTCTCCCAATTGGCCCTTATCCTATCTTCTCCCTATCAGTCTCTTACACTATAGTGCCTCTTTCTGATTGGTGCAGTTTCAAGTCTATACACAAGCCAATCAGCACTCACTTCCTCGTTTTGAGTCAATAAAAAACCTTGAACTCAGCTCCATCACTGGAAACCCATTTTCAGGTCCCCTTTCACTGCTGAGAACTTACCCGCTGCTTAATAAACTCTGACTGACTTGTTCTTTGGTGTCCACAATTCTTTTTTTCCAGTCGTGAGAAAAGAACCTAGAACTCTCCGAACTAAAAGAGCTGTACTCACGAAACTAAAAAGGCTATACTCAGTATTATAGACTCTAAGTTCATCCAAATCTTTCACAGAAACAAAGAACTGAGTATCATATGTTCTTACTCATAAGTGGACCTTGAACAACTATCATGATATTATAAGAAAAGGATTGACAGTAGTGGAAAATTGCAGGGGTGGGAGGGGCAGGGAGGTGGGATTGGTGATAGTTGGAATCTGCCTGGGGAAGGAGGGGGCACACCTCATCAATGAGGGCACCTGCATGATGAATATTTGTATACCTAACACTGAATTGTACCCCACAATTTTAAAATAAAAAATTTAAAATAAAAAAAAAGAAACAGTTACACTTACCAAAATAAGAGAGCTGTACTCATGGAACTAAAAGAGCTGAAACAGAACTCGGTAAACTAAAAGAGCCATAACAGAACTTGCCAAACTAAAAGAAATATAATAGAACCCGCCAAGCTAAAAAATCATAACAATCTGGTTAAGGAGAAGCTGTTCACTGGTTGTGTCAAGTCCACACTTCACTTTAGATTGCTGATATAGATACATGATTAATTCAACATATTTGGCATTCATTAAGGTCCATACATACTTTATTCAGATTTTCTTAATTTTTAAATTTTTTTAGAGACAAGTTTCTGCTACATTGTCCTGGCTATTCCAGAATTCCTAGACTCAAGCAATCCTCTCCCATCATCTTCCCAAAGTGCTTGGATATCAGGTATGAGACACCACTCACAGTCTCATGTTTCCTTTTTTAAATTATTATTACATTGAAGATGTTCTCTATTAATGACGTCTTCATCATCTATTTCAATATTTTAGTGATGATAATTTCTTTCTTTTTTTTTTTTTTGCCTCCTTAACCGTGGGGTATACATTCCAAGACACCCAGTGAATGCCTGAAATTCAGATAGTATGAACCGTATATATACATAATGTTTTTTCCTGTACATACATATCTGCAATAATATTCAATGCATAAATCAGGCACACTGTGAGGGTAACATTGGTAACTAATAAGAAATGGGAATAATTACAGCAGTATACTGTAATAAAAGTTAATTGAATGTGGTCTCTCAAAATATCTTCTTGTACCGTATTCATCCTTTTTCTTGTAATAACGCGAGGTGATAAATGCCAGCATGATGAAATGAAGTGAGGTGAATGAGGTAGGCATTGTGATGTGGTGTTGACTGTAATTGACCTTGTGACGATATGTTAGAAGGAGAATCATCTACTTCTGGTGAACCTGGCTCACCAAGTCATGATGATGTCGATGGTTAGGTGTCTGGAACAGACCATGGCAGACAGCATGTACAGTGTGGATACACAAAACACAGGGATGATTTATATCCTAGGCAGGATGAAGTGGGATGGCTGGAGATTTGCTTATGCTCCTCAGACTGGCACCCTATTTAAAACTAATGAATTAGTTCTGTAAATATCCATCTAATATTTTTTGACCATGGTTGATCTTGGCTAACTGAATTCCAGAAATCTAAACTGTGCATGTGATATTGTGAAATATAGTTTTGATCTTCAACCCCTGTTTCCTGGCATATAAATTAAAAAATCCTTAGACTATTTGAAGTGACAGCTTTTTGTATGCTAATGATTGGCTGATGACTGGCAACCCTAGGTAGCTCCAGGAAAGGAGCTGGAACCAAAAAGACCAAGGCATAATTAGAGGGCTGGAACTTTCAGGCCCACCTTTCAACCACCCATGAGGGAAAAGGAGCTGAAGGTTAAATTGACCATCACTGGTCAATGATTTAATCAGTTATGCTATGCAATGACACTTGCATAAAAACCTAAAAGACCCGGGTTCAGAGAACTTTATTCAGACAACTGAATACATGGAGATTCCTGGAGGGTGACATGCCCTGGGAGGGCGTAGAAGCGTCACACCCCTTCCTCCATACCTCACCCTATGCATGCCTGCATCTGTATGCTTTGTAATATTCTTTATAATCAACTGGTAAACATAAGATACTTGGAGAAACCACATTCACATACCTTTATTAAAGTATATTGCTATAAGTATCTCCCTGAATTCTGTGAGCTACTGTAGCAAACTAAACCCAAAGAGGGAATCGTGGGAACCCCAACTTGAAACCAGTTGATCAGAAGTTCTAGAGGTCCAGACTTGCAATGAATGTGTGGGGGGGGGGTTGAGGGAAGGGTTATAGATATAGGACTGAGCCCTCAACCTATGGGATCTTACAACTATCTCCAGGTCTATAGAACCAGAATTGAATTAGAGGAAGTAATGAGTATTTTCTGATGTATATGATGATAAAGTAAATATTTTAAATTGGTAATAGTTATAACATCTTACAATTATACATTTCTTGAGACTTATTTTCAGTTTATTAGATATTTATTATATTCCTTTCATATATTTATGTCTGTATTTGTAAAAAAATTTCACTCAGACTTTAAAATTATTATACAAAGGAGTATTTTCTCTTTTTTTCCCCTTTTTATTTCCCTCACTATATCCTTATCAATCTGGTATCAATGCAAAAAATAATCCTTTAAAATTTTAATTTTCCATAATACTTTTAACAAACATTAGCTTAATAACACAAAATTTGCTCACTTTGAGAAATTATATTTTTAACAATTACTAAGGAAATGGTCACACTAATAAACTTGAAATTTATGAAAATGTAATCCAAGTCTATGGAATTTTGTCAGATGAATTTAAACAGTGTTTCAGGGACTTTAAAGAAAAATGTGAAAGTTTGTAATGGGATGCACTTGAGAGGTGTAATTTTTCGGTTCTAAATATCCAGTGCTGTCTTCTAGAAGAATGAAGTATCATATATTTATGTGTTCTTGAATTTTACCTATTCTTTGATATCTAGATGATATGTAGACTTTTGTGCTCCTTTTTATTGCTCCAAAATGCTGCAGAACATATTTGCTTCAATACTCCTAAACATTAGTTTCAAAAACATTAGCTTCAACTTCTCAAAGATTATTTGTATTTGACTCTCAAGGAGAAAAAATATACTCTGTGAAAGGTATTTCTTTCCAAAACAATTAAAAAATATATTTTTCAGAATTTGATAAAGATTTTGAAACTATATTTCCAGTAACATTTTTTACCTTAAATTTAAAATATAGGGAATTGAGAAGAAGAAAACAGGGCAGTTTTTGTTTGTTTGTGAACACTAAATACTCAATTAGAAAGGTAAGTTACAGATATAGACAATGAAGAAAACTTCTAATCAATTCAAAAATCTGATTCACAGGAAGCAAAGTAGTTCAAGGGTAATTCCCTGCATATGGAACAATATAATTAGAATGTTTTTCATCCTTTTTATTAGTGTCATTTCTATATTTTTTTTTTTTTGTCTTTTTCTCCCCTGTGATCATGGTTTAATATTAGGGTTTTCAATTTTGTCTTGTGAGAAAGGAAACAGATATTGAAACTATAAAATTTACATACTTTAAAATCAATGTGATATTTTTGTAGATAATACAAACTATAGCAAAAAGAGGACTGATTTTTTGTAAGCTACTGCATTTTAAACAATGTTAAGCATGTGTTATTCCTCTTTTATGTTTAATTTTCAATTTCATAATGAACACTAATAAAAGGGACCATGTAGATGCAATGCTTCAAATCACCAAATAAATGAAGCCATTAATTCAAAATGCTAAAGCCTTAATTCAATATCAGCATGACTATTTTTAAATAACATGGATCTACTTGGGAATACTATTTGGTGATATTTTCTATTTAATACAAAAATGTGACCATTATTTTTGTGGGTGTTTTTCACATATCTTCAAGTATTTATTAAAGAAAAGAACTAGTCTCCTAGGGTTGCTACTTATCTTTTAAAAAAATTCAGAAAAAAATGTCAAATCAGATGTAACAGGTCACAAAGTGACCTACTTCCATGGCTACAACTATAATTTTATTACAGTTTTGGAAAACAGTTCAAGCATCTTTAAAAGTCACTTTCAAGATTCTTAAACATAACATTTTCTTTTAAAAATAGATATATAAATCCATTTGTAAATACAAGTTTTTTAAAATAATGAATATCAGTAGATTAATCAAGAGCAACAGTTTAAAATATGAATAAAAAGATACAATAAATCAATTTTTTAAATATTCAATGCAAAGTATTTAACTTAAAAAAACGAACAGAACATTATATAGAGAAAGTGAGTGCAGATATAAAAGTAAATTTATTTAGTTTTATAGTAATAGTACACCATATTTTATTAAATCAGGAAAATTGATAATCATTTATAAATTTATGTTTTACTAATATTGCCCTTTTCTCATAACATATTAAATTTTTACTATAACTTAAGACTGAAAATGCTGAACAAGAATGGATGTGGATCTTCTAGTTGATGCTTAAAGAATATATCCTATTCATAATATTCTACAACTTATCAAAATGAAGTCTTCAATGGCTAGGGATCTTGTAGGCACAGCAGTACAAGCAACACTATTAATTGTGATCATGCTCTATGCATCTGCTTGATGGAGATAAACAATGAACTTTTATACTCAGTGTGAATAGATTAAGATAGAGAATATTTCACTTTTTCTGGGAAAATACACAAAACTTTTTATACACATTATCTATCTCTATCTCATATCTATCTATATCTGTAAAAATATAACCATATTGACTATATATATGCATTCATATAGGCACACAATTTTGTATATATTATTTTGATCAATCTTTATGGCTTATTATTTGTGTTTATATGCAAACTAAGGGTTATGACAGTACTAGGTTGAGATTAAAGGTAGAAGATGAAAAAATGATGATTCCTGATTAGCCAATCTCTTTTTTTCATCATGGAATTTCAGATGATGTACGAGGTTAGATATATAGGAAGTCAAAAATAACTTTTTAAATTTATAAAGGCTAGATCCTGAATCCTAGTCAGAACCTTTTGAACAAGGTGCTGAAATTTATGTTTGGTAAATACTGTGCAAGCAAAGCTACTTTTTTTTTTTTTCTAAATCTAAATAATACCAAGAACCAATCACACTAGCAATATGACTGGTACTAAAGCAAGTAGTCTTAAAAATATTTTATGACTTGAAAAGGGAGTATTGTGTGTGCATGTGTGTGTGTGTGTGTGTGTGTGTGTGTGTGTGTGTGTGAGAGAGAGAGATGCTTCCTTTTTGATAAGTTGTTCCATTTCTTACTAATTTGCAACAATCTGAAAAATAATATTTTTTTCCTCAGAGAAGAGCAAGAAAAGGAGTTGAAGTTAAAGTTTAATCCTTGTCTTTGCAATATTCACTCATTTTAGTATCTCATATATATACTATCTAGTTAAACAGTGAATACAATTGTTTTCCAGAAATAATGGTTGACCTTCCAAGGAAAGAGATTAAAAGAACA
>NW_007218994.1:0-13306 GCF_000164805.1 Carlito syrichta | reverse complement strand
TTGAAAATACTGAATTCTCCTGCCATTTAATAGACAACTACTGCTAATCCTGTGATATTTCTCCTTCTAGTCCTCCTGTCTGTACAATGTGTATCTGTCCATTGAGTCCGGTGCTGCTCAGGCTCACACTAAGCTGCAGAGATGGATTCAGCTGAGTGCAGATACTTCCTAATCCAGCTGTACAGAAGTTTCCGACAAGGGGGATGAGCACCAAACTAAGGACCAAGTTGCCCTTTGAGTTCTAAATTGGTCCTGCCCCTTGGGTGTGGATGCTACTGGATCTGAGCACATCTAAGCCTTGCGGTGATCATGTGCAAAATACAATATAATATCCCCGACTCTTCTGTGCTTTGATTAGATGCTGAGGAATGATCCCAGCGCTGACCTACACTGTTCTACATGGTGCCTCACACCTCTCAGAATCTGTGAGCTGGATAGATCTGTGTGTTTCACAGTAATAACAATACTAAAAGTATGCCGCTTTTGGTTTTGAGACAGAGTCTCACTCTGTCACCCCGGTGGAGTGCAGTGGCATGCTGACAGCCACAGCAACCTTGACCTGCTGGGCTTAGGTCCTTCTACCTCAGCTTCCAAGTGGTTGTAACTACAGGCATGAGACACCATGCCCTGATCATTTTTTGATTTACTCTAGAGACAAGGTCTCGCCAAGTTGCCCAGGCTGGTCTTGAACCCCTGGATTCAGGCAGTCCTCTTGTCTCTGCCTCCCAAAGAGATTATAGGTGTGAGCCACCATGACCACTAACAGTCTGCTGTTAAATGTACTGATTGCTACCTGGGTTATATGACCACTGAGGCCACCTATAATAATAATAATATAGAATGTTTGGAATCTGTATAAGATATAACAATTCCAAGTGCACACATAGGGGCTGGAACTCCCTGGCATGGTGACTGGTGTTCCCATGGATCAGGGGTGAATACAGTCAAGTTGCCTAGAACATCAAACTTGGGAACCATGCTTGAGTTCACATGTGCTTCTTTAGATGGTAAAGATCTAGGGCTATTCACCTCTCCACCATCTCTTTCCATGTGGGGATATTAAACTAAAAGACGAATATGACTGTGTTTATGGATGATTTTCTAGAAAAGTGATACTTGTGCTGTGCATGTGAGACATGTTTTCTAAGAAAATACACACACACTCACAAACATATCTACAATTCCTATCACTCCTAATCACCTCCCAACCCTCATGCACAAATCTCTAAGTGGCACAGATGTTTCAGGGACTCCAGTAGATGGTTATAGTTCTTTACTGGACCATCAGTTTCTTGGACTGCATTACAATCCTAATTTCAAACAGAAAATGGAACAAAGGTGGCCATCCAGGCAAAAGCAGGCAAGAAATTCTCCCTTTCCCATTACTTAGATTTTTCTTAAACAAAGGAAATGACCCCAGAATACGTACAGTTTTCATTTGCCCTCAAGTCCACCTGCAATTAGAGAAAGGAAATCACTATGAGAATCAGGCCATGCTGTGTCCTGCTGACACAGGATTTTGTTCACCTGGTAAAATTAGAAAACTAGGTTTGAAATAGTGGTAAGGCCCTGGCCCTCCCCCAAAAGCATACAGGGCACTTGGAGAATAGGCAAAAGTTTTTCTTGGAAGATATCTCAAGTCCACCTTGGCTGGCAGATACAAACTTATTTTTCAAGAAGAAAAGTTTGTTATTAAGAAAAATGCTCACTACCATATAATTTATAACTGAAGCTGTCATTTTTTAGAGTCTTATTGAATTAGAATTTTGTTGATAATAAGTACTCACTTAACATTCCTTTCACCAAGGAAACTGTACGTTACCAATAAAGTATGTGATTTGATTTTTATATTCTAACTCAATTTTTTAAAAACCTAGAAAAGAACTCATCTATTCAGATAACAAAAGGAAATTTTACCTTGCTAGACAGGACCTTCCCATCTGCTCTGTCACATGGTACCTCCTTGACCAGGTCCTCGGGAGAAGCTTGGAGAACAAAGAGTAACTGTCAGTTTCTGCAGATCACACTTAGGAAATTTGGACATGGGACTGTGGTGTGTGAAGGTGAGTGTTTAACATGCATGGACAGAGCTGCTCCTGGGTCATTCTCCTTCATTGTAAAGAACAAAAGAAAAGAATAGAAGAGGAGCAGGACAGATATGAAAAAGAGAGCTTCAGTTTTTTTTAGCTATGGCAAAACAATCCATTGGAAATAATCAATTTATAAATAGACGGATACATAAACGGCACTGTCAGAGTGAATAACAGAGTCAAATCACTCCTTCTGCTCATTTTGAAGCCCAGGCAAATTCTTACTTTATTTTAAAAAAATATTGTGAGGTCATTTAGCCTCTGTGCATCTACATATGGTCCAACTACATTTATTATATCATCTACTGGATTTTTTATTTTATTTTATTTATTTTATTTAATTTTTTTCTTTGAGTTGTAGTCTCACTCTGTCGCCCAGACTGGAGTGCAGTGGTCGCTCCCGGCCACTGCAGCCTCAACCTGCTGGGCTCCAACGATTCTTCTGCCTCAGCCTTCCAAGTAGCTGGAACTACAGGCGTGCACTACCACACCTGGCTAATTTTTGATTTATTGTAGAGATGAGGTCTCACCAAGTTGCCCAGGTGGGTCTCGAACCCGTGGGCTCAGGCAATCCACTAACCTCAGCCTCCCAAAGGTGTGGGATTACAGGCTGAGCCACCGAGCCCGGCTTGGATTTTTTAAAATTACTGAGTTGAAATATTCATTTTTATTATTTTAATCATTTGTCAGTGGCACTAGTTACATCTATGATGCTATGCACCCATCGCCACTATCCAAACCCAAAATGTTTTCAGCATACCCAACATAAACTCTACACCTGTTTAAAAATCTCTCTACCTTTCCCACTCCATATAGGCATCTGTAGTCTCTACTTTCCGTATTTTTATATTTGCCTATTCTGGTTACTTTGCATGAGCAAAAGATATGATATCTGTCTTTCTGGGCCTGCCTTATTTCAACAAACATAATATTTCAAAAGCTTCATTTATGTTATAGTATATATAAAAATTTGATATTCTTTTATGGATGACTAGTATTTCATTATATGTATAAAACACATTTTATATATCTATCCACTTGTTAATTAATACTGGGTGATTATCGACCTAGTGTTTGTTGCTTAGACCTTTTGCCTAGTATGAATAATCCTGCTATACCACTGGTATATAGATATCTGTTAGAGTACCTGCTTTTGATTTTTTTCCCCTTTGGATAATACCTTCAAGTGGAATTACTGGGACATTGGTAGTTTCATGTTTAAATTTTTATTGGACCATCAATCTGTTTTCCATAGTGATGGATCATTTTACATTTCTACCAACAATTCACAAAATTTCCTATTACTCCACAATTTTGTGAACATTGTTTTAACCATAATCTTCCTAGCAGGTATAAATTGTATCTCATTGTTATTTTGATATCAATTCCCTCATTGCTAATGATGCCAACCTTTTATTTATGTGCTAACTGGACCTTTGTATATGTCCTTGGGGAAATACCTACTTTAGTTTTTTGACAATTGTTAAACAGGGTTTTTTTCCTTATTTTCATTGTTGAATTGTGGGGTGAATTATTTCTACATTGTGGATCTAAGCTTTCCCATCAGATATATGATTTTCCTACACTTTCTCATTCTGTAGATTGTATTTCTTTTTTCTTGAGGATGTCTTTTGATACAAGATATTTGAAGAAGAAATCTAGGTGGTTGTAAAATGCTATAACATGTTGTATGTGTTACAGTAATAAACACGTAACTATCAATCCAAATATACTAATAGCTACTTTAAATGTTAACCATATATATACATGAATTAAATGCAAGATACTCAAGAGTGAAAAACAAGCAATACTCAATTATGTGTTATCTACAAGAAACTCAAATTACATATAAACACAGGGCTGAGCATGGTAATTCATGCCTATAATCCCAGCACTTTGATAGGCTTAGGCAGGAGGATAGATTGAGGCCAAAAGTTCAAGATCAGCCTGGGCAACATAGCAAGACTCTTTCTCTAAAAAAAATGAATATATAAAATATAAAAACACAAATAGATTAGATGTAAAGGTATAGAGAAAGAAATACCATGCTAAAACATATGTTTTTTAAGCTGGAGTAGTAAAATTCACATTAAAATAAGTGGACTTCAGTAAGAGGAGATTATAAGAGAGTCAATACATTCTACAAAAGCATTGGTCAAAGAAGAACTCTCATAGAAGTTTTAAAATATTGACTAAATATTGTCAAACAAAATAAAATGCAAATACACTTCGTTGAATGTAGAATGCAGTAAATGTCAGGCCTGGAGTGAGATTTATAGCCTTGAATGCCTTATAATATAAACTAAGCACAATTTCAAATCAATAGTTTAACAGACAGAAGACAAGAAAAATTAAGAATTGCCAGAGTCCAGATCCAGCCGGATTCAGGGTACCCTAAAGGTGGAGATGGCATCGGTGATTGGGGGGAAGAAGAAAGAGAGAAAGAGAGAGAAAGAGAGAGAGAGAGAGAGAGAGAGACTGGACCCCTGTCTAGTGCAGAAGCCATTTATTGAGAATTACAACGGGTCTTTTATACACAGTCGGGTGTGTGAGGGGCGTTCCCCACCCACCAGATGTTCTTTCAGGTATAATCCCATAACCAAATCCATGATTGCCTTTAAACCCTTTTCATATTAATACCAAGTTAAACAATTCTATAGAGCCTTAAGTGCTGACTTTACAAACTAAAGTGGCCCATCCCAGAATGTTTGGAATGTGGCCCAGTCCAAAGTTCACAGTAGGCTACCTGCAAGTAACCCAGCCGCATTCTTTCAACAAAATGGCTGTCTTCTAAACCTATATTCTACAATTTATACCTTATTCAACTTCAATAAATCCTAAGATCATCACCCAGAAGCCTGGGACCAATACTAAGGCTCTTAGATGTGACCCAAGTTTGATTTGTAAGTTGTGTGGAAGCCAAAACTGCAGTTTGTGGAAGAATGGGAGCAATGAGCTTCTAAAGTTAGCTTGTGTTTGTCCCGGTCTCAGAATTTTTATGTTTTGAGCTTACAGGAGCTTATTCTGGTTAGTGCTGAGTAGAAAGGGGGAGGAAATGGGGTCAATAGCTCCTGAATGCATCCTAGTGGTCTCGGGGTCAACGACCCTTCCTGATCCTTATCGCTCAGTGGGCCTACGTGGCTGGTTCCCAACAAAGAATGATTGCAGAAATCAAGATAATGGAAAACAGTAAACCCACAGAGAAAATCAACACAGCCAAAAGTTACTTCTTTGAAAATATAAATATAATTGATCAACCTATAGACAGCTAAGTACACAAAAAAACCAGAAGGCACAGTGTACTCATAATATACACAAAAAAGGTTAATAACAACTCATGCCATGGAACTTAAAAGGGAAAAGAGTAATACTTTGAGCAACTCTATGCCCACAAATTTCATAGCTTAAATGAAATAAAGCCATTATTTAAAATGCCTACACAGGGCAGGCTCAGTAGCTCATCCTGGAATCCCAGCACTTTTGGAGGCCAAGGCGTGTGGATTGCCTGAGCCCGTGGGTTCAAGACCAACCAGGGAAACATGGTGAGACCTCGTCTCTACAATAAATGAAAAATTAGTCGGGCTTGGTAGTGCATGCCTGTAGTACCAGTACTTGGAAGGCTGAGGTGAAAGGAATGCTGGAGCCCAGCTGGTTGATGCTAGATTGGTTGTGACTGAGCCACTGCATTCCAGCCTGGGTGACAGACAACAACATAACAACAACAACAAAAAGGCATAAACTACCCAAAACTTACCTAAGAAAAAATAAATATTCCAAATAGGCTCATATCTAATTTAGAAATTGAATGATTAATAGATTTTCTAAAAAAATATAATACCAGGCCCAGATATTTATGTATCTTTTTTGCTACACAGCAGGACAGAGTCTTACCATGCAAGTAGTTTTGATCTTAAGTATTTACTCAGTTAATTTTTAAAATTGTGTACACACAAAATTCTAAATAGAAATGCCCAAACTGGAATAGACCAAGATGTCCTTTAAGAGGCAAATGTACCAAACTTTACTCCTGTATCTAATGGGATAATTTTAAGTGATATAAATCATTGAGTTATTAATATATGATCTTTGGAGACAAAGAAAGGGAGGAGGTGGAGTCAGATGGCTGAGTCAAACAATCCAGGGATCATTTCCCTGTAGAAACACAAACTGAACAAAATTCATGTAAGAACCCACTTTCACAAGAACCAAAATTAGTCTTATTCCCTTAAAACATATGCACACAATACATCGATAAACAAGCATGCTTAAATTTAACTTTTAATTTTGCATTAGCAAACCCATGCCAATGAGGCCTTAGAAAGAATATGAAGAAATGGCCTTCCATAGCATTTTCTCTATATGCAATTGCAGACTTACTTACTTGCTGAACATTCCCATCCTGTAGGGAAAAAAATAGCATATAACACATCTCTAAAGATGCTTGCTTAGATTTATGTTTTAAAAATGTAATTGTAAAAATGTAATAAAAGAGGGGCTTCAAGATGTGTCTGTTACTAGAGGCATCTGCCACTCATCTCCCCACAAGAAGAACCAAAACAGTGAGTAGATCAGTTAGGAGATAACATTCAACAGAGAAATGACTGGAAATACCTAAGCAAAAAGGAAAGGGTACCTGCTCAGCTGGGATCAGCTGGGTGTCTGGTGAGGCTCTCCAATGCAGGGAAAGTGTAAATGAGTAACCTGCAGTGGTCCCTATTTCTACCACAGACTCCTGCATATCAGCCATACAAATGCCCCAGACCCTCATGGGCCCTAAGGCTCATGCTGTGTTAACAGCGGGCTGCCTGGAGACTGCACTATGGCATTGCTCCAGAGAGGGAACTCGTGCTGGATACCACATACTCGCACGCCCAATGCAGAAAGGCACTATATTGAGAGCCTAGTCCCAAAAAGAATGCATATTTTCATGAGGTCCAACAGTCCCTACATCATCACATCTCTAAAGTTTCATTGACACACCTCAACCACAGCTACCACTGCAGCAGATGACTACCAGGCTTGAGGCATAAGCCATTGAAAATGACTCTGCTGCCCCTAGCAGTCAAGCTATCACACATTTTCACATGTCCTGAGGAAAAACTTTCCTGTTCACACCAGCCACCGCTGTCACCAGGCCAAGGTGCAAGTGAAGTGCATGTTCCCAAGACACCTGCTGCACTGAAAGCAACAGCACCTCCAAAAGCAAGAGTGCTCTGCACCTGCTGTTGCTCTACTGAAGAATCCTGCTTTGGGGCTAGGGATTATCCCACCCTTGTCTATCAAAGCTAGATTCTGCACTCAACACAAGGAGGCCAGAAAACAGATACACTAGCCTAGCTCCACCCCCAAAGAGCCTAGGTATGCTTTCCTAGAGCCTGGGGACCATTCAGCAAAGTCCACCATTATAGATCCCTGAGCATACCTCCCAGGACTCTTAGGTCTGTTTCACCCAAACTGCTGCTACTCCCACAGGTGGCATCCACCTGTACACTACCTGTGTGCTTGGGGAATGGTCCACCCAGCTCATCACAGCCACCATTAACTGCAGTGTGGACATCTTGGATGACAGATAGTTGTCCCATGAGTGTAACTGCCAACAGCCACAGAAACCTGCTGCCTAGGGGCCCAAGAACACACCCCAAAAAACCAGTCAACCACTGCTATTAACAACATCTGTGCAAGCTGTCTGGAGTCACAAGAATAAGCTTACCCAGATCTGATAATATTGGTGCCTGTGTATATTACCCTTGGGCCCAAGAATAGGCACAGCTGGCCAGCCACTGCCACCACTGGAGCCCAAAGAAAAGCCCACATCATGTTCCCATCTCAAACAAAATTTCACCACACACTAATAACATACACGGGATAATCCAATGAGGAAATCACAGACACCACTGACCCTGTCTACAGCAAAAAATAAAAATAAAAAATCATACATAGAATTCAGCCCTACAGGCATCCAAAATCAACAACAGAGTTTCCTACCCAACCAACATCATAGCTACATAGTCAGGAAAATGTCCTCCTCAACCAAAGCAAAATTACCAAAAAATAAAAAGGAAGTATCGACTGTTACAACAGAAGTTCAGATATCAGTGCAAGGACACAAGAAACATGAAATGGCAAGAAAACATGAAACCTCTGAAGAAATAAATTATTTTCCAGTCAAGAATTTTAAAAAAAGAAAATGAAGAAGAAAAAACATGAAATTACAGAAAAAGAATTCAAGTAAGATATTAAGAGTGCTGAGTTAGATAAAAGATAATATTTAAAAACAATAAAAATATGCCAGAAAAACTATTCAGGATATGAATAAAACTGTTATTAAAGAGATAGATAGATATAGCAAGACCAAACCAAAATTTCCAGACTCTTTATCCTAGAAAGAGATTTATTAAGCGAAATATAAAATATATTCAAAACTTTCAACGATAGACTAGATCAAACAGAAAAAGAATTTCAAAACCCAAAGAAAGCTTTTTGAAATAACTCTGTCAAAACAATTTAAGAAAAAATATAATAAAAATGAACAATGCCTATGTGACATCTGGGAAATCATTAAGTTCCCAAATATTTGAATATTCAGTGTCCAAGAAAGTGGAGTGAAAATAAATAGAAAATATATTTAACAAAATAATAGCTGAAAAGTTCCCAAGTCTAGCAAGAGATATAGACATTTGTATACAAAAAACTCAGATATCCTCAAACAGATAAAAGTTACCAAAAGTCAAAGACAAAGAGAGAATTCTATTAATTACAAGAGAACAGTGTGTCTAGCTATTTATATGGGACACTTCATCAGACTAACAGTAGATTTCTCGGCAGAAACATTTTAGGTCAGGAGAAAATGTGTTGGCATATTCAAAGTGCTGACAGAAAAATAAAAACAAAAACCTGCCAGCAAATGATACTACACCCAGCAAAGTCATTCCTCAGACATTAAGGAGAAAGAAAGTATTTGTCAAGCAAGTAAAAGCTGAGAAAATACATCACCTTTAGACCCGCCCTACCAGAAATGCCTATGAAAGCTTCTAACACCTGAAAGTGACAGGTCAATATTTACAATCCCGAAATAGTATGGATGCATAAAACCTACTAGTATGGTAAACAAACAAGTCAAAAAGATAGAAGAACTTACATGTTACCATTACAGAAAACAACAAATACACAATAAAAGAAAAAGAAATAAAGATATTAAAGTCGCCCAGGTGTGGTGGCTCAAGCCTGTAATCCCAGCACTTTGGGAGGCCAATGTGAGAGGATTGCCTGAGCCTGGGGGTTTGAGACCATTTTGAGCAACATGATGAGACTTTGAACAATAAATTTAAAAAATTAGCCAGGTGTGGTAGCTCACGCCTGTGGTTCTGGCTACTTGGACAGCTGAGGTGGAAGGATCACCAGAGCACAGCAGATCGATGCTGGGGTGACTGTGAGTGTGCCACCACACTCCAGCCTGGGTGATGGAGTGAGACTCAAACTCAAAAAGACACAAACAACAAGCAAAAAAAGACATCAAAATGACTAGAACTCAATTTGTAGAATTACAGGAATAGGCTCTCAAATATCATAATAACTTTGAACATAAATGGATTAAACTATAATCTTGAGATATACTGGCAGGTTGAGTGGAAAAAATAAAAAAAAAACTTGACCCATGTATGTATATACTGCCTACAAGAAATTTTTCTTACCTGTGAAGCCACAAATTGAAAGACGAAGCACAGAAAAATTATTTTATTAAAAAAATAGAAAATTACAAAACAGTGATGGAAGAAATTAAAAGGGATACATACACAAAAAGGTATTCCATGATCAACTGCTCAAAGAAATCTATAGTCAATGCAATCTCTACCAAATTACCAATGTCATTTTTCAGTGAAATAGAAAAAGCAATCCTAAAATTCATACTGAGCAAAAATTAATCCTGAATTGCCAAAGCAATGCTGGGAAAAAAAGAAAAAGAAAAAAAGCTGGAGCCATCACACTACCTGATTTTACCATATACACAAGGTTATAATAATAAAAACAGCATGGTATTAGTACACACACAGAAACATAGTCCAGTGGAACAGAATAAGAAACCTTAAAATAAGTTCACATATTTACAGTCTGATGGTAAATGACTAAGATGCCAAACATACACTGGGTAATAAATGCCCTGTTTAATAAATGTTGATGAAGAAATTGGATATCCATATTCAGAAGAATGAAACTGGGCTCCTTGGAAGATACATGGAAGATACATCATCTAAAATAATTAACTCAGGACATATTAAGGATGTAAACATACGACTTGAAACCATAAAATTACTAGATTAAAACATAGGAGACACACTTTAGAATACTGGCCTAGGCAAAGAGTTTATAGATAGACCTCAAAAGCACAGGCCTCAAAAATAAAAACAAACAAATGAGATTATATTAACTTTAAATTATTCTTCACAGAAAAGGAAAAAAATGAACAGAGTAAAGAAACCCCCGCAGAACAGGAGAAAATATATGCAAACTCCTCATCTGACAAGGAATATTATCCAGGAAATGCAAGAAATTCTAACAACTCAACAGTTAAAAAAAGCCCATTAAAAAGTGGGAAAGTGACAGTAATAGACATTTCTTAAAAGAAGACATGCAAATACCCAACAGATATATGAAAAAAAGTTCTCATCACCAGTCATCACAAAAAATGCAAATACAAAGCTTAAATAGCTATTATATCACCACAGTAAGAATGACTATTGTTAAAAAGATAGGACCATTGCTTTACTAGATTCTGGTGGTCATGTACTCTTTGAGCTATGGTCCCTCTCCCACCTTAGAGAGGTGAATTCTCTCCTCTCTCTCCCTCCCTCTCTCTCTCTCTCTCTCTCTCTCTACTCACACACACACACATACATTCTCTCACTCTAATTTACTTTCTAAATGAAATATGTTTTCCAATCTAAAAAAAAAAAAAATACAAAATAACAGATTCTGATGAAGATTAGGGAAGAATAAAAGAATGTTTATACACTGCTAGTAGCAATGTAAATTAGTACAACCACTATGGACAACAGTGTAGAGATTTACAAAAAAACTATGAATAGATCTACCATATGATTCAGCAATCCCACTACTGGATATTTATTTAAGGGGAAAAATCAATACAGCAATGAGCTATCTGCATTTCCACATTTAATGCAGCACTATTCACATCTGCAAAGATATTGCATCAAACTCAATGTGCAAAAAGGATGAATGGTAAAAGAGTTGTGTTATATAGGCACAATGGAACACTATTCGCTTGTACAAAAGAATGAAATAATGCGATTTGCAGAAATATAGACGTAACTGGAGGTCATCGGGTTAAGTGAAATACATCAGGTACAAAAAGACAAATACTACATGTTATGTCTCATATGTGGGAGACTAAAAACTTAATCTCATGGAGGTAGAGAGAAGAATAATAGATACCCGAGGCTGGGAAGGGCGTGTGGGTGGAGGTGGCAAAGAGAGGTTCATTAATTGTTGCAAACATACAGTTAGATAGAAGGAATGAATAGGAATGTCCTAATAGCCGAGTAGCCTGACCATAGTTAACAATAACTTATTGCATATTTCAAATTAGCTAGTAGGGAAAACTTGAAATATTTATAAATTATAGAGATGATAAATACTCGAAGTGATGGCTACCCCAAATATTCTGACTTGGTCATTACAGAGTCTATGCATGTGATCAAATATCACATGTACCCTATAAATATGCACAAATATTATTTTTACTGATACATAATATTTGTACTTATTTAGAAATCAACTATAGAGGGTAAAAGAAAAACTATAGAGAGTAAAAAGATCAGTGGTGGCCAGGTTGCTGGAAAAAGAAGACAGGGATTAAGAGGTACAGCACAGATAATGTTTAAAACATGAAACTATTTTGCAATGGTAATGATGATATTATAAATTTAAAAAATCCCACAGAATGTAGAATAGAGTAAACTTTAATACAAACTCTGGACATTAGTCAACAACGTTTCCATATTGTTTTGGTCAATGTAAAAACATGTACCATACTAATGTAAGATGTGATTTTATAAAGTAAATTGGGTGGTGGATACTAAAATGTTCTGTGCTATCTTCCAAATGTTATGTTAATCAAAAACTGTTCTACTGTTATTTTAAAAAATCTGGCAAACTGAGACAGGCACAGTGGCTCACATTTGTAATGCCAGAACTTTGGGAGGCCAAGGCAGGAGGACTCTTGAGCTCAGGAGTTCGAGACCAGTCTAGATAGCATAGTGAGACCTCATCTCCTCAAAATAAATAAATTAAATAAAATTAAGATTATTTTAAAATAAAGAAAATAAAAAGGTTGTCAGTCTGTTCAAGGAAGAGGGTTGATTTCAGCTAATGCTTAACAACTGAGTAAATCTCTAAAAATTAGCTTGAGATGTTGTTTATGACTTAAAGGGAACCAGAATTTAATTTGTGAATGTATCTTTACTTCTGTAGCTATAGTACTCGTGGTTGATTTAATACATTTATATTTGCACACATGAAATAAAAGAATAATCTGGAGTAGCATTTTTGGAGTTTATCTTAAACTACGGGAAATGGACTAAACTGTAATTATTACTCTTAATCCTAATAATTTTTCACAGTACCGTAATCTGGTTGATTTGTAGCAAACACTCTGCAGGTTGTTCTGATCCACTTCCTGGGGCAGAAAATAGATCTTGACCTCAGAGGAGATATTCTTGTATTCTTGAGGCAGGATACTAAGGAATGTGTTACAATAAAGATAGCTGTTGATATCTTGCTGGCAGAAGATCATAAATACTTTATTCACAGTTTAAATGTATGATCCCTTTTTCATCATCTGCACAATAAAGCCACCTGAATCAGAGCCGGGCTTTGTGAAGATCTTGCAATATGAATTGCAACTAAAACCCAACAGGATAAAAGTGTAGGCAAACACCTTTCTTCAGATGACACAAATAAGGTGAAGTGTGGACCAAAGGGTGGCCCAAACTTTACCTGTAACCTGACCAATTATCTACCGAATCCTGAATTGTACCCTACATCTCTAAAATTTTAAAGTACAAATATAAAATAAATATATAAAGTCAGCAGAACACATTGACCAAGAGACACAGAGGTTTGTTCTCCATGGCCTGGTTCCAATTCTATTTAAAAGCTTCACATATCTCAGAAAGTCACATAGGCATCTCTATGCTTTG
>NW_007218993.1:0-719 GCF_000164805.1 Carlito syrichta | reverse complement strand
TGGGCATGGGGTTAGGGGAAGGAAAGCAAGTGTCTTTATGGGAACTCACTTTTGAGACTCTCACAGTCCTACCTGTACCATTGCCATCTTTCCAGAACCTTCTATTGTGTTTTCAAGGTCCACTTGAATACCTAAATCTACTGACATTTTTAATCCATAGATGGCAGTTTGAAAAAATTTGAAATGTTGCACAGAAAATCAAAGGTTTTCTTTAAAGAAGGATGGCAATTTTTATCTCCATTTAAAGAAAAGCTGTAAAGCTTTTAACCAGCTCAGAAGTCTGGAGAAATTAAGTAACTTACCCAAGATTGCATAAGTTGTAAATGACAAATCTTTCTGACTCTAAACTTCTCAGCCTCCTTTTGACAATAGGACCTCTGTTCGTTATCAGCATTAAGCAACTGATATTTCTACGTGGGAATTCCTGGATGCCTGACCTTTCAGGCACTGAAATGTTGTAGTGTCTTAGGTTTATTTTTTCAAAAAGCATTTTTCACATATCGCATGCCAGGCCCTGTGTTTGCGACAATAAGCACTGTTCTTGGCCCAAGGAGTGTTTAACCAAATGGGAGTCAAGATCACATGAGGTAAAAACAGGAGGAGGAAAAAGCACTATACAAGTGCTATAAAAAGGGTTGTGGGCTGTGGAAGAGCAGAGAAGGATCTAAATCTTCTCCCACCTTGATGAGGTATGAGGGTAGGAGGGAGGGAAGTGTAGG
>NW_007218992.1:0-775 GCF_000164805.1 Carlito syrichta | reverse complement strand
ATGGGGTTAGGGAAGGAAAGCAAGTGTCTTTATGGGAACTCACTTTCGGAGACTCTCACAGTCCTACCTGTGCATTGCCATCTTTCCAGAACTTTCTATGTGTTTTCAAGGTCCACTTGAATACCTAAATCTACTGACATTTTAATCCATAGATGGCAGTTTGAAAAAATTTGAAATGTTGCACAGAAAATCAAAGGTTTTCATTAAAGAAGGATGGCAATTTTTATCTCCATTTAAAGAAAAGCTGTAAAGCTTTTAACCAGCTCAGAAGTCTGGAGAAATTAAGTAACTTACCCAAGATTGCATAAGTTGTAAATGACAAATCTTTCTGACTCTAAATTTCTCAGCCTCCTTTTGACAATAGGGCCTCTGTTCGTTATCAGCATTAAGCAACTGATATTTCTACGTGGGAATTCCTGGATGCCTGACCTTTCAGGCACTGAAATACTGTAGTGTCCTAGGCTTATTTATTCAAAAAACATTTTTCACATATCACATGCCAGGCCCTGTGTTTGCAACAATAAGCACTGTTCTTGGCCCAAGGAGTGTTTAACCAAATGGGAGTCAAGATCACATGAGGTAAAAACAGGAGGAGGAAAAAGCACTACTACCTGTCAAGTGCTATAAAAAGGGCTGTGGGCTGTGGAAGAGCAGAGAAGGATCTAAATCTTCTCCCACCTTGATGAGGTATGAGGGTAGGAGGGAGGGAAGTGTAGGCTCACACTTGCTCCAGGGAGCTATGTGAAAGAAGTGAGTAGACAAAGAAGCAAGTGTC
>NW_007218991.1:0-4054 GCF_000164805.1 Carlito syrichta | reverse complement strand
TTGTACGTATTTTGGTGGACATTTAGTGTCATGATGAAAAATGAATTGTCTCTATTTTGCCTCTCCACTGAAATAATTTTGGATGATTACATCTGAAATTGCTATTGTTCTATTGTGTTTTCCATTTTGCCATTCTGTGTCTTTTCAGTGGTGCATTTAGTCCATTCACATTCAGGCTAATTACTGAAATCTGAGGGTTCATTTTTGTCATGATGTTCTTATAGAGTTGTTGTACCTGTTTGTTTGTTGTCTTTCTTTTGGTTTTTTGGGTTGGTTCATGTATTTTCAATCTTTTTCCTGTGCTCTTGGGAAGAATATTGTTCTTTTTCCATTTTCTTCTGTGTTTAATACTTTCTTAAGTGTTTCTTGTAGGGTTGGTCTGGAGGCAGCATAAGTTCTTAGGGATTGGATATATGGAAAAAATTTTAATTCTCCCTCACTGATGAAGTTTAGCTTGGCTGGTTAGGTTATTCTTGGTTGAAGTTTTTTTGTCTTTGAGAACTTTGAATATTGAACTCCAAGCTCTCCTAGCCTGAAGGGTTTCTGTAGATAAATCTGCTGCTATTCTGATTGGTCTTCCCTCGTAGGTAGTCTGACCTTTTTCTCTTGCTGCTTTTAGGACTTTTTCTTTTATACTTACTTTGTTCAGGCTGATTATTATGTTCCTGGGAGTTTGCCTTCTCATTTGTTGTCTTGATGGGGTTCTCTGAATTACTTGTGTTTGAATTTTCACATTATTAATGAGGTGAGGAAAGTTTTCTTGAATAATTTTGTGGAATGTTTGTTCCAGGGTGGTCTCTGTCTCTCTTTCTGCCTCAGAGGAAGTAATCACTCATCTCTTGAAGGTTTTGTTCTGTCTTTTTAAGCTTCTTTTCTATGTTTTTTGCACTTGATTTCGTTCTATATTTTGGTCTTCAAGTTCTGAGATTCTAACCTCTGCTTGGCTAAGTCTGCTTTCCATGTTTATTAGTTTGCTATTCATTTCAATCACAGTATTCTTTACTGCTGTTATCTCACTTATCAACTCCTTCCTATTTTCCTCTTGTCTCTCCTTAATTCTTTTTATTCTGTCTATTAATGTCTTGATGTCTGGGTTTGTAGTATGTGACCAGTCATTCCGGTGGCTCTTTATTGTTTGCATGACAAAGTCTGTTTTCTCAATTTCTGATTTCCCAGGGGTCTGTGTGAGACCTATATTCTTCTTTTGATTTTTCTTCATTTACATAGATTTTCTTTCCTACCTTTTCCTTTTTTTATTTTTTTCTCCCTCTGTCTTCTTTAAATCTGTTGTTCAGGGGTGGCGGGTTTGTTTTTTGCTTCTGTTTGCTCAATCTCCTATTCTTCCTTATGTGAATCTTCTGGCTTTTTTCAATTCTGAGGCTGGACTGTAGGTTGAGGGTTATACCTTTTGCAGCTTAAAGATTTATTTGAGGGGACATCTGTGATTCAAAA
The DNA here is from genome assembly GCF_000164805.1 of Carlito syrichta. NCBI lineage: Eukaryota > Metazoa > Chordata > Mammalia > Primates > Tarsiidae > Carlito > Carlito syrichta. The sequence continues at coordinate 2,602 of NW_007218991.1, read as the reverse complement.
TTTATCTGCAGATCCCAATATCCACTGACAGGTGTATGGATATGCTGGATCCTGCTTCCCACTGCCTTGTAATCTGTTCATAAAGTGGGGGTATTGATTTGCTCCCAGGAAGTAAAATGATGTAAGAAAAGGGAAAGAAATGGGACAGGGAGAGAAGAAAGCAGAAGATGGAGGAGACAGGAAAGTAAAAGGGAGAATAAACAGAGGTACCCACTAATAAATGAAAATAGACCTAATGACAAATAAGAGTAAGAGAAAGCAAAAATAAAAATAAACAAAAAACAGACAACAACAAACAAACTAGGACATATAATCATACAGACCCACAAGCTGACCAAACTCCTTAAGATGTACTGTTGTTCCCTTAGACAACCGTGAGGTTTTAGTTCCCAATTTGGAGGTTAGGCAGAGATGGGTGGATGAATCACTGCAGGTCTCTGCCTGGTCACAGGGCTGCAGTTGTTCTCTGGTCCCACTGTAGTCAGGAGAGAGTTGGGTGAATTGGAGTGTGAGATTTCTGGGCATTGCTGGTTAGCTTAGTGGTCAGGGTGGCTAGGGGGTGGGGTGGTGTAGCACTGAGGGAGCCCAGAGCTCCACTGGGAAGGAGCCTTGGACCTCCCTGGGCGGTGGAGGCTTGGGGCCAGGTGGGGTGCTTCAGTCAGGGAGGAAGTCCATCGTTCTAAGGGGTGGGTGCATAGGGACTCTGTAGACAGTGCAGCTCAAGGCAGAGTTGGGCACTTAAGCCAGGGTGGGGACCTGGAGCTCCAGAGTTCCTGGATAGGGCCTGGAGTCCCGAGGTGCCCAGGCACAGAACTCCAGGCCCCAGTGGCGGCTTAAGGTGGGACTGGGTGCTTCAGTCTAGGCAAGGACGTAGAGCTCTGAGGCACTGGCACTGGGAGCCTCCATAGGGGAGGCAGCTCAAGGCAGGGATGGGCACTTCAGCCCGGGTGGCAGTGCAGAGTTCGGAGGCATGGGCACTGGGGATCTGTGTGGGCCTCGGCAGCCTTGGTCATGGTGAGGCGCCCCAAGAAGGGATGGAGCCCACAGCTCTGAGGGACCGGCGCCATGGCCACCGTGGGCAATGGCAGCTTGAGATGAGGTTGGGCGCCTCAGTCAGAGCAGGGATCTGAAGCTCCAAAGAGTAGGTGGCAGGTGGCAGCAGCAGTTTTGGGTCCCACAAAGGGCACTTCAGCCAGGAGTGAACCTGGTATCTCTGAGGGGTGGGCGCCTAGAGCCTCCCTAGGCGACGGCAGCTTGAGATGGGGCTGGGCGGGACCCAGAACCCAGGATGGGGACCCAGAACTCAGAAAGGGGGAGGCAAGCATGGGCCACAACTTTGGGCACTTCAGCCCGGGCGGCAGCACAGAGTTGCAAGGTGAGAGTGCTGGGGGCCTACATGGGCAGTGGTGGCTTTGGGCCTGATGGGGAGCCCCAGGAAGGGATGGAGTCTGTAGTTCTGAGGGGGGGCACGTGGAAGGCCTCCATGGGCTGCCATGGCCTGAGACTGGGCTGGGCGCCCAGCCAGGGAGGGAACTGGCAGCGGCTGAATGCCAGGCAAATCAGTATAGCCAGCAAGGGAACCCAGATCTCCACAAGGCGGTAACCAAGGGTCTCCACAGGCTGCAGTGGGTGACTTGGGGCCATGGTGTAGCCAGCGAGGGGAGCTGAGAGATCCACGTGACCAGGGCCCAGGGCTGCCTGGGGTGGAACAGCAGCAGTAGAGGGGCCACGGTAGCCAGCCGTGCCTGGGACTGAGGGTCTCCTGGCCTTGGACTGGTGCTACTGGTGGTGGGCATGGGGTTAGGGGAAGGAAAGCAAGTGTCTTTATGGGAACTCACTTTCGGAGACTCTCACAGTCCTACCTGTGCCATTGCCATCTTTCCAGAACCTTCTATTGTGTTTTCAAGGTCCACTTGAATACCTAAATCTACTGACATTTTAATCCATAGATGGCAGTTTGAAAAAATTTGAAATGTTGCACAGAAAATCAAAGGTTTTCATTAAAGAAGGATGGCAATTTTTATCTCCATTTAAAGAAAAGCTGTAAAGCTTTTAACCAGCTCAGAAGTCTGGAGAAATTAAGTAACTTACCCAAGATTGCATAAGTTGTAAATGACAAATCTTTCTGACTCTAAATTTCTCAGCCTCCTTTTGACAATAGGGCCTCTGTTCGTTATCAGCATTAAGCAACTGATATTTCTACGTGGGAATTCCTGGATGCCTGACCTTTCAGGCACTGAAATACTGTAGTGTCCTAGGCTTATTTATTCAAAAAGCATTTTTCACATATCACATGCCAGGCCCTGTGTTTGCAACAATAAGCACTGTTCTTGGCCCAAGGAGTGTTTAACCAAATGGGAGTCAAGATCACATGAGGTAAAAACAGGAGGAGGAAAAAGCACTACTACCTGTCAAGTGCTATAAAAAGGGCTGTGGGCTGTGGAAGAGCAGAGAAGGATCTAAATCTTCTCCCACCTTGATGAGGTATGAGGGTAGGAGGGAGGGAAGTGTAGGCTCACACTTGCTCCAGGGAGCTATGTGAAAGAAGTTGAGTAGACAAAGAAGCAAGTGTCCATTATGATCAGGATTTAGACAAAATTCA
>NW_007218990.1:0-4968 GCF_000164805.1 Carlito syrichta | reverse complement strand
GGTACCAAGAGAAGCCATGATGTTGGCACCTGCAGCAGCACTCCAGTGAGCTTCCAGTACTTAATTTAGCATCAGGGATTTATTAAGGCTGTGGAAAGAGCCCGGCTCATTTTCCCTGACAAAAGTTGTTCAACAATGCCATCTTTACCTATATCATATACAAAACTAAGATGAAACCTGATTTTCTCATTTTTCATATTCCATGATTGTCTCAGTGTTTCATCTCATAATTGCAAAGGCAGAAGCAAGAGAAAAAATGATGAATTCTACGGCAATTAGTGGGAAATACACAGGATTCTCCTGATTTGTTTCTTTAAATACTTTATGGAAATTCTATATTGAAGAGTGTGATATGGTCCTTAGATATATGAATCTTGCCCTTCAGAAAAGAAAGGACCTATTAAAAATTTAAAGGAGCTGACCATCATGAATATAAATGGGATTTCAAATACAATGGATTTCAAAATGTCCTATCCTATGTGATAAGAAATGAGAGCTTCCAAGTCCTAAGTTGTATTTCAAAGGCAAGCATTTTATACTTTCTATATCCATTGTGGCTTCTTATTATGGAAAGACATTTACTCGGAATAATATGACGCCATTTCTTTCATTTAGTAGAGAGCTGTTTCTAGGTAAGTATAGGGAGTTGTTTCAATAGACTCTTATGATTACAGATGTTCATGACAACTACTTAGAGTTCATTTAAAATTCCATTACATTCAAATTTGGAGACTCGAATAGTCAGAGCACTAAATGTGTCTTCCCTTTTCTTCCAGAAGATTTGTACGTATTTTGGTGGACATTTAGTGTCATGATGAAAAATGAATTGTCTCTATTTTGCCTCTCCACTGAAATAATTTTGGATGATTACATCTGAAATTGCTATTGTTCTATTGTGTTTTCCATTTTGCCATTCTGTGTCTTTTCAGTGGTGCATTTAGTCCATTCACATTCAGGCTAATTACTGAAATCTGAGGGTTCATTTTTGTCATGATGTTCTTATAGAGTTGTTGTACCTGTTTGTTTGTTGTCTTTCTTTTGTTTTTTTGGGTTGGTTCATGTGTGTTTTCAATCTTTTTCCTGTGCTCTTGGGAAGAATATTGTTCTTTTTCCATTTTCTTCTGTGTTTAATACTTTCTTAAGTGTTTTTTGTAGGGTTGGTCTGGAGACAGCATAAGTTCTTAGGGATTGGATATATGGAAAAAATTTTAATTCTCCCTCACTGATGAAGTTTAGCTTGGCTGGGTAGATTATTCTTGGTTGAAGTTTTTTGTCTTTGAGAACTTTGAATATTGAACTCCAAGCTCTCCTAGCCTGAAGGGTTTCTGTAGATAAATCTGCGGCTATTCTGACTGGTCTTCCCTGGTAGGTAGTCTGACCTTTTTTCTCTTGATGCTTTTAGGACTTTTTCTTTTATACTTACTTTGTTCAGGCTGATTATTATGTTCCTGGGAGTTTGCCTTCTCATTTGTTGTCTTGATGGGGTTCTCTGAATTACTTGTGTTTGAATTTTCACATTATTAATGAGGTGAGGAAAGTTTTCTTGAATAATTTTGTGGAATGTTTGTTCCAGGGTGGTCTCTGTCTCTCTTTCTGCCTCAGAGGAAGTAATCACTCATCTCTTGAAGGTTTTGTTCTGTCTTTTTAAGCTTCTTTTCTATGTTTTTTGCACTTGATTTCGTTCTATATTTTGGTCTTCAAGTTCTGAGATTCTAACCTCTGCTTGGCTAAGTCTGCTTTCCATGTTTATTAGTTTGCTATTCATTTCAATCACAGTATTCTTTACTGCTGTTATCTCACTTATCAACTCCTTCCTATTTTCCTCTTGTCTCTCCTTAATTCTTTTTATTCTGTCTATTAATGTCTTGATGTCTGGGTTTGTAGTATGTGACCAGTCATTCCGGTGGCTCTTTATTGTTTGCATGACAAAGTCTGTTTTCTCAATTTCTGATTTCCCAGGGGTCTGTGTGAGACCTATATTCTTCTTTTGATTTTTCTTCATTTACATAGATTTTCTTTCCTACCTTTTCCTTTTTTTATTTTTTTCTCCCTCTGTCTTCTTTAAATCTGTTGTTCAGGGGTGGCGGGTTTGTTTTTTGCTTCTGTTTGCTCAATCTCCTATTCTTCCTTATGTGAATCTTCTGGCTTTTTTCAATTCTGAGGCTGGACTGTAGGTTGAGGCTTATACCTTTTGCAGCTTAAAGATTTATTTGAGGGGACATCTGTGATTCAAAATTTATCTGCAGATCCCAATATCCACTGACAGGTGTATGGATATGCTGGATCCTGCTTCCCACTGCCTTGTAATCTGTTCATAAAGTGGGGGTATTGATTTGCTCCCAGGAAGTAAAATGATGTAAGAAAAGGGAAAGAAATGGGACAGGGAGAGAAGAAAGCAGAAGATGGAGGAGACAGGAAAGTAAAAGGGAGAATAAACAGAGGTACCCACTAATAAATGAAAATAGACCTAATGACAAATAAGAGTAAGAGAAAGCAAAAATAAAAATAAACAAAAAACAGACAACAACAAACAAACTAGGACATATAATCATACAGACCCACAAGCTGACCAAACTCCTTAAGATGTACTGTTGTTCCCTTAGACAACCGTGAGGTTTTAGTTCCCAATTTGGAGGTTAGGCAGAGATGGGTGGATGAATCACTGCAGGTCTCTGCCTGGTCACAGGGCTGCAGTTGTTCTCTGGTCCCACTGTAGTCAGGAGAGAGTTGGGTGAATTGGAGTGTGAGATTTCTGGGCATTGCTGGTTAGCATAGTGGTCAGGGTGGCTAGGGGGTGGGGGTGGTGTAGCACTGAGGGAGCCCAGAGCTCCACTGGGATGAGCCTTGGACCTCCCTGAGCGGTGGAGGCTTGGGGCCAGGTGGGGTGCTTCAGTCAGGGAGGAAGTCCATCGTTCTAAGGGGTGGGTGCATAGGGACTCTGTAGACAGTGCAGCTCAAGGCAGAGTTGGGCACTTAAGCCAGGGTGGGGACCTGGAGCTCCAGAGTTCCTGGATAGGGCCTGGAGTCCCGAGGTGCCCAGGCACAGAACTCCAGGCCCCAGTGGCGGCTTAAGGTGGGACTGGGTGCTTCAGTCTAGGCAAGGACGTAGAGCTCTGAGGCACTGGCACTGGGAGCCTCCATAGGGGAGGCAGCTCAAGGCAGGGATGGGCACTTCAGCCCGGGTGGCAGTGCAGAGTTCGGAGGCATGGGCACTGGGGATCTGTGTGGGCCTCGGCAGCCTTGGTCATGGTGAGGCGCCCCAAGAAGGGATGGAGCCCACAGCTCTGAGGGACCGGCGCCATGGCCACCGTGGGCAATGGCAGCTTGAGATGAGGTTGGGCGCCTCAGTCAGAGCAGGGATCTGAAGCTCCAAAGAGTAGGTGGCAGGTGGCAGCAGCAGTTTTGGGTCCCACAAAGGGCACTTCAGCCAGGAGTGAACCTGGTATCTCTGAGGGGTGGGCGCCTAGAGCCTCCCTAGGCGACGGCAGCTTGAGATGGGGCTGGGCGGGACCCAGAACCCAGGATGGGGACCCAGAACTCAGAAAGGGGGAGGCAAGCATGGGCCACAACTTTGGGCACTTCAGCCCGGGCGGCAGCACAGAGTTGCAAGGTGAGAGTGCTGGGGGCCTACATGGGCAGTGGTGGCTTTGGGCCTGATGGGGAGCCCCAGGAAGGGATGGAGTCTGTAGTTCTGAGGGGGGGCACGTGGAAGGCCTCCATGGGCTGCCATGGCCTGAGACTGGGCTGGGCGCCCAGCCAGGGAGGGAACTGGCAGCGGCTGAATGCCAGGCAAATCAGTATAGCCAGCAAGGGAACCCAGATCTCCACAAGGCGGTAACCAAGGGTCTCCACAGGCTGCAGTGGGTGACTTGGGGCCATGGTGTAGCCAGCGAGGGGAGCTGAGAGATCCACGTGACCAGGGCCCAGGGCTGCCTGGGGTGGAACAGCAGCAGTAGAGGGGCCACGGTAGCCAGCCGTGCCTGGGACTGAGGGTCTCCTGGCCTTGGACTGGTGCTACTGGTGGTGGGCATGGGGTTAGGGGAAGGAAAGCAAGTGTCTTTATGGGAACTCACTTTCGGAGACTCTCACAGTCCTACCTGTGCCATTGCCATCTTTCCAGAACCTTCTATTGTGTTTTCAAGGTCCACTTGAATACCTAAATCTACTGACATTTTAATCCATAGATGGCAGTTTGAAAAATTTGAAATGTTGCACAGAAAATCAAAGGTTTTCTTTAAAGAAGGATGGCAATTTTTATCTCCATTAAAGAAAAGCTGTAAAGCTTTTAACCAGCTCAGAAGTCTGGAGAAATTAAGTAACTTACCCAAGATTGCATAAGTTGTAAATGACAAATCTTTCTGACTCTAAACTTCTCAGCCTCCTTTTGACAATAGGACCTCTGTTCGTTATCAGCATTAAGCAACTGATATTTCTACGTGGGAATTCCTGGATGCCTGACCTTTCAGGCACTGAAATACTGTAGTGTCCTAGGCTTATTTATTCAAAAAGCATTTTTCACATATCACATGCCAGGCCCTGTGTTTGCAACAATAAGCACTGTTCTTGGCCCAAGGAGTGTTTAACCAAATGGGAGTCAAGATCACATGAGGTAAAAACAGGAGGAGGAAAAAGCACTACTACCTGTCAAGTGCTATAAAAAGGGCTGTGGGCTGTGGAAGAGCAGAGAAGGATCTAAATCTTCTCCCACCTTGATGAGGTATGAGGGTAGGAGGGAGGGAAGTGTAGGCTCACACTTGCTCCAGGGAGCTATGTGAAAGAAGTGAGTAGACAAAGAAGCAAGTGTCCATTATGATCAGGATTTAGACAAAATTCAAGCTCCTTTTTAAAAAATGTAAAACCTCAGGATAGTTCTGACCCCTGATCTCAATTTGAACTTTTATATCCAATAAACTACACAGTTCTAGCCATATTTCTCAAATCAAGCTCTTCCTTTCAATCTCCATGTTA
>NW_007218989.1:0-761 GCF_000164805.1 Carlito syrichta | reverse complement strand
TAAAGAAAAGCTGTAAAGCTTTATCCAGCTCAGAAGTCTGGAGAAATTAAGTAACTTACCCAAGATTGCATAAGTTGTAAATGACAAATCTTTCTGACTCTAAACTTCTCAGCCTCCTTTGACAATAGGGCCTCTGTTCATTATCAGCATTAAGCAATTGATATTTCTACGTGGGAATTCCTGGATGCCTGACCTTTCAGGCACTGAAATGCTGTAGTGTCCTAGGCTTATTTATTCAAAAAGCATTTTTCACATATCTCATGCCAGGCCCTGTGTTTGCAACAATAAGCACTGTTCTTGGCCCAAGGAGTGTTTAACCAAATGGGAGTCAAGATCACATGAGGTAAAAACAGGAGGAGGAAAAAGCACTACTACCTGTCAAGTGCTATAAAAAGGGCTGTGGGCTGTGGAAGAGCAGAGAAGGATCTAAATCTTCTCCCACCTTGATGAGGTATGAGGGTAGGAGGGAGGGAAGTGTAGGCTCACACTTGCTCCAGGGAGCTATGTGAAAGAAGTGAGTAGACAAAGAAGCAAGTGTCCATTATGATCAGGATTTAGACAAAATTCAAGCTCCTTTTTTAAAAATGTAAAACTTCAGGATAGTTCTGACCCCTGATCTCAATTTGAACTTTTATATCCAATAAACTACAGTCCTAGCCATATTTCTCAAATCAAGCTCTTCCTTTCAATCTCCATGTTAATCATCCCATCCAAAGCCAGCACCACCTTCATAGTGTGTTACAGGATGGAATATGACCAGG